>NC_041390.1:193182072-193200334 GCF_002162155.2 Triticum dicoccoides
GGGGCCTCCCGCGGGCTCGGGCGGGCCGGCGGCGGCGGCGGTGGCGCCTGCCACGTGTCGGCGCGCGAGTGGGCTGAGGCGGCGGTGGCGGACGTGTCCGGCCGGGTCGGACAATGTCCGACCGGCGCGAGGGATTTTTAGGGTTTCGTGGGGGGGATGAGATCCGAAAAACGGGGGGTCTATTTATAGGCATAAGTGGAGATAGGAGGGTCCAAATGAGGTGCGGTTTCCGGCCACGCGATCGTGATCGAACGCTCTAGGTGATGGAGCAGAGTTTGGTGGGTTTTGGGCCAAATTGGAGGGGTGTTGGGCTGCAACACACACGAGGCCTTTTCGGTCCCTCGGTTAACCGTTGGAGTATCAAACGAAGTAAAATTGATACGAAACTTGACAGGCGGTCTACCGGTAGTAAACCAAGGCCGCTTGGCAAGTCTCGGTCCAATCCGGAAATGTTTAATCCCCACACACGAAAGAAAGTTAGAAATGACCACCGGAGGAGAACGAAGCGCCGGAATGCAAAACGGACAACGGGGAAAATGCTCGAATGCATGAGACGAACACATATGAAAATGCAATGCACATGATGACATGATAAGAGATGCATGACAACGACAACAACACACGGAGACAAAACCCAAACATGAGGAAATAAATATAACTTAACGCCGGAAACGGCAAGAGTTGGAGTACAAATTGGGAAAGTTATATCTGGGGCGTTACAACACTCTACCACTACGAAAGGATCTCGTCCCGAGATCTAGGACTGAAAGAACGCCGGGTACTCAGAACGGAGGTGATCCTGGCGTTCCCAGGTAGCTTCACGGTCGGAATGGTGTGACCACTTGACTTTGAGAAATTTGATTGACTTGTTGCGAGTCTTGCGTTCAGTCTCTTCAAGAATAGCAACTGGGTGCTCACGATAGGAGAGATCTTCTTGGAGCTCAATGTCCTCGAAGTTGACGGTGCGGTCAGGAGTCTTGAAGCACTTTCGAAGCTGAGAGACGTGGAACACATCATGAACATTTGCAAAGTTTGAAGGAAGCTCGAGTTGATAGGAGAGGTCGCCTCTCTTGCTGACAATCTTGAAAGGTCCCACGTATCTAGGGGCAAGCTTCCCTTTGATACCGAAGCGACGAGTACCTTTAATAGGAGAGACATGGAGGTAAACATGATCTCCGATCTCGAAAGCCAAATCACGGTGCTTACTATCATAGTAGCTCTTCTGGCGGGATTGGGCTGCTTTGAGGTTATCACGAATGACTTTGCACATTTCTTCTGCTTCTGTGATTAAGTCATTACCCAAAAGCTGACGTTCACCGGTTTCAGACCAGTTGAGAGGGGTACGGCACTTCCTGCCATACAGAATTTCAAATGGAGCCTTGCCCGAACTTACTTGAAAACTGTTGTTATAGGAGAATTCAGCATAAGGAAGACAATCCTCCCACTTCATGTCGAGGGAGATCACACAAGCCCTGAGCATATCTTCAAGAATCTGGTTGACACGCTCGACTTGACCGCTTGTTTGAGGATGGAAAGCAGTGCTGAAGCGGATGTTAGTGCTCATGGCCTTCTGAAAAGAATCCCAAAACTTCGAGGTAAAGATGCTGCCACGGTCTGAAGATATCACTTGAGGAATACCGTGCAGAGAGACAATGCGAGAGGTATAGAGTTCCACCAATTGAGCTGCGGTGATCGACTGTTTGATAGGCAGAAAGTGAGCCACTTTGGTGAGTTTGTCGATGACAACAAATATAGCATCATTGCCACGCTTGGACTTTGGAAACCCAGTCACGAAGTCCATCTCAATGTGGTCAAACTTCCATTCTGGAATTGCAAGAGGTTGGAGGAGACCTGATGGCCTTTGGTTTTCTGCCTTCACTCTTCTGCAGACATCACATTCATTCACGAATTGAGCGATCTCGCGCTTCATTCGAGTCCACCAATAAGCTTACTTAAGGTCCTGATACATCTTCGTGCTCACAGGGTGGATGGAGAGGAGAGAATTGTGATCCTCGTTCATGATCACTTTACGAAGTTCACCTTTGGGCACAACAATACGATCCTCGAAGAAGAGAGTGTCCTTGTCATCAAGGCGGCAGCACTTGTACTTGGACTGACTCTTGGCAATCCCAATCTTCACCTTTTTCACCATAGCATCAAGAAGCTGGGCTTGGCGAATCTGGTCTTCTAAGGTAGGAGAGACTTGAAGGTTGGCGAGGAAACCTTGAGGAACAACTTGCAGATTAAGTTTGCGGAAAGCTTCACAAAGCTCGGGTTGATAAGGCTTGAGAATCAGACTGTTGTAGTAGGCCTTTCTGCTCAAAGCGTCAGCAATCACATTGGCCTTGCCTGGAGTATACTCAATACTCGGATTATACTCTTGAATCATTTCGACCCAACGAGTTTGCCTGAGGTTGAGATTAGGATGAGTGAAGATGTACTTGAGACTCTTGTGATCAGTGAAAATGTCCACTTTTCTTCCCAATAGAAGATGTCTCCAAGTCAACAGAGCATGCACAACTGCCGCCAACTCGAGATCATGAGTGGGGTAGTTCTTCTCATTAGGATTCAACTGGCGAGATGTATAAGCAACCACTTTCTTCTCTTGCATCAATACTGCGCCAAGACCTTGGAGAGAGGCATCACAAAAGACCTCGTACGGCTTGGATTCATCAGGCGGAGTCAAAACTGGAGCAGTGATCAATTTCTCTTTCAAAGTGTTGAAAGCAATATCACATTCCGGAGACCAAATGTACTTGACGTGCTTCTGAAGAAGATTTGAGAGAGGCTTCGCAATCTTAGAAAAGTTTTCAACGAATCTTCGGCAATAGCTTGCGAGACCGAGAAAACTGCGGAGTTGTTTCACGTTCTGAGGAGGTTCCCAATTCACAATTGCGAACACCTTCTCAAGATTCACAGCAATGCCCTTGGCGGAGATGATATGGCCAAGATAAAGAACCTCATCAAGACAAAATTCACACTTGGAGAACTTGGCGTAGAACTGATGTTCCCTAAGCTTATCAAGAACCAAACGCAAGTGCTTGGCATGATCTTCCTTGTTCTTCGAGAAAACCAGAATGTCGTCGAGATAGACCAAAACGAAGTCATTGGTGTAAGCGTTGAAGATGAAGTTCATCATGCGAGAGAACGTCGGAGGAGCGTTGGCGAGGCCAAAAGACATGACAGTGTATTCATATGAACCAAAGCTTGTTCTGAATGCTGTCTTGGGAATATCTTCTTCACGAATGCGAATCTGGTGATAACCCATACGGAGATCAAGCTTGGAGAATACTTGAGCACCTTTGAGTTGTTCGAACAGCTCATTGATGTTGGGAAGTGGGTATTTGTTCTTGATGGTCTTCTTGTTCACTGGACGGTAATCAACACAAAGTCGGTCCGTTCCATCCTTCTTCTTCACAAAAAGAACACCACAACCCCATGGAGAAGAACTAGGCCGGATGAGACCCATTCTTTCTTGCTCATCGAGTTGCTTCTTCAGCTCCTTCAACTCTTCAGGTCCGAGCTTGTAAGGAAATTTGCACACAGGTTCCGTGCCAGGCTCAAGTTCAATAACGAATTCAACTAGCCGGTGCGGAGGCATTCCTGGGAGATCTTCTGGAAAGACGTCTTGATATTCGCAAACGACTGGAATTTGAGAGATGGCATCCAATTCACCCTTCTCATTGAGAGAAAACAGGCGGATAGTATCATCACGAGCGGCAAAAACAATTACATCCTCAGACGAATGAGTCAATTGAATCTGCCTGGCTGCACAATCAAGCTGAGCCTTGTGCTTAGAAAGCCAATCCATTCCGAGAATAAGATCAATATCCGAGTTACCAAGAACCACCGGAGAAGAGAGAAACTTGTAATCGCCCAATGTGATAGAAACATCTGGGGCAATAGCGCTTGCATTCATAAATTTACCCGGAGAAACCACAGATAACTGTCTAGGTAAATCTTGCAAAGGCAACTCATGCTTAGAAACAAATGGCCTCGAGATGAAACAATGCGATGCACCCGTGTCAAAAAGAACTTTAGCAGGAATATCATTAACAGGAAGGTTACCCATGATCACATCTGACGAGTCCTCTGCCTGAGTTGCATTCATCAAATTGACCTTGGCGGACTTGGGGTTATGCTTGACCACAGCTGTACTTGCCGATCTCACAGGAGGAGGAGGAGGAAGACGCCTCTGGTTGAGACACTTGTTGGCATAGTGACCCTTCTGTTGTCACTTGTTGCACGTGACCTCTGAAAGCGGACGTTGATACGGAGCACTCGATCTTGGAGCTTGAGACGAAGTCTTGTTCTGAAAGCCAGGGTTGGGTGGGTGGGAAGAACCACTGCCACCTTTGCTCTTCTGCTGATACGGCTGACAGAACGCAGGAGGAGGAAGCCAAAACTTCTGCTGCTTGGCCACTTGAGTAGAGGAAGAAGGAGTAGCATCTCTGACTCGCTTCTTGGAAGCATCACACCTCAACTGAGCAGCCTCTTGCTTCAGTGCCATGTTGTAGAACTCATCGTACCTCAAGGGCTCAAAGAGGACAAGAGCGAGCTGAATTTCTTCTCTGAGACCACCCCTGAACAGATATATCATGCTCTTCTCATCAGGCACGTCCTGCTTGGCAAAGCGGGCGAGCTTCTGGAACAATTTGTTGTAGTCATAGACAGACAAAGAGCCTTGCTTCAGATTGCGGAATTCCTCACGCTTGCTTTCAACCACGCTCTGTGGAATATGATGAGCTCGGAAATCTCGACGGAAATCATCCCAAGTGATAACACGTCCACCTCTGGAATCCTTGTACTGCTGGAACTATTCTGCAGCTTGATCTTTGAGTTGGAAGGAAGCGAACTTGACAAAGTCCTCAGGCCTGACATTACTGCACTCGAAATTCTTACACAGATCCACAAGCCAATCGTCAGCATCGGTTGCCTCAACACAATTGCTGAAAGTCTTTGGCCCGTTAGCAAGGAACTGGTTGAGTGTAGCAAAGTGACTCTGATTGCTGCCTTGATTCCCTTGACTGCCTTGATTGCGCTCTTGAAGAATTTGCATGATCAGCTGTGTGTTTGCATTGGTTGCGGCCATCACAGCTTGCCATGCCTCTGGAGGAGGTGGAGGTGGTGGCGGATCAGGATTCGGAGTCGTGCGCGTTGGAGGAGCCATCCTGAAGAGGTTGACCACCATTAGCACATTGACAGATAAATATTGAAGCTGAATCCAATGGAATGAAAATTGCAACATATAATCTTCACATCCGAACAAAATGAACGAATGCATTCCTCTTCAAATGGTCACATATCCATAAATTGAGAAGCCACGTAGAATTAAGGTAGAGAAATAAATCAACAAGGTACGGATCAAGAACGAATAATCGGTAAGAAATCCCAATCTCAAACCAATATCCGTGGAAGAAGAACTAGAGCTACTAGAATTCCCACCTATGAAACTCCCGAACCTTTCCGGTTATGCAATCAGGTGTTGGGGATACAGGGGAAGCATAATATCTCACCCAAACTAGCAAATCCTACATCCAGCTGTATCCATCCTTCAACACATAACCAAGAAACCTTCGGAAACCATCTACCTCAACCTTCGAAAAGCATCTGTTATACAAGTTATGGCGATACTCCCGAACTCCCGCCCCAGTACTGGGTGGCGTCGAGGTTATCTCACCAACGAACTGCATAAAAGAGATTTTCGATGTCGGCGAACATATCTCAAGTATTCCAGAATTGCCACGATAAAATTATGATGACAACACCTCAGAGCTCAACTCCCCGAGACACTTCCACTAAACCCCTGACAGGAGGCACCAAGTGTTGGAAATATGCCCTAGAGGCAATAATAAAAGTATTATTATTATATTTCCTTGTTCATGATAATTGTCTTTTATTCATGCTATAACTGTATTATCCGGAAATCGTAATACACGTGTGAATATATAGACCACAATATGTCCCTAGTGAGCCTCTAGTTGACTAGCTCGTTGTGATCAACAGATAGTCATGGTTTCCTGGCTATGGACATTGGATGTCGTTGATAACGGGATCACATCATTAGGAGAATGATGTGATGGACAAGACCCAATCCTAAGACTAGCACAAAAGATCGAGTAGTTCATTTGCTAGAGCTTTGCGAATGTCAAGTATCTCTTCCTTTGACCATGAGATCGTATAACTCCTGGATACCGTAGGAGTGCTTTGGGTGTATCAAACGTCACAACGTAACTGGGTGACTATAAAGGTGCACTACAGGTATCTCCGAAAGTATCTATTGTTTTATGCGGATCGAGACTGGGATTTGTCATTCCGTGTAAACGGAGAGGTATCTCTGGGCCCACTCGGTAGGACATCATCATATGCGCAATGTGACCAAAGTTTTGATCACGGGATGATGTGTTACGGAACGAGTAAAGTGACTTGCCGATAACGAGATTGAACAAGGTATTGGATACCGACGATCGAATCTCGGGCAAGTAAAATACCGCTAGACAAAGGGAATTGAATACGGGATTGATTAAGTCCTTGACATCGTGTTTCATCCGATGAGATCATCGTGGAACATGTGGGAGCCAACATGGGTATCCAGATCCCGCTGTTGGTTATTGACCGGAGAACGTCTCGGTCATGTCTGCATGTCTCCCGAACCCGTAGGGTCTACACACTTAAGGTTCGATGACGCTAGGGTTATAAAGGAAGCTTGTATGTGGTTACCGAATGTTGTTCGGAGTCCCGGATGAGATCCCGGACGTCACGAGGAGTTCCGGAATGGTCCGGAGGTAAAGATTTATATATAGGAAGTCCTGTTTCGGCCATCGGGACAAATTTCGGGGTCATCGGTATTGTACCGGGACCACCGGAAGGGTCCCGGGGGCCCACCGGGTGGGGCCACCTGCCCCGGGGGGCCACATGGGCTGTAGGGGGTGCGCCTTGGCCTACATGGGCCAAGGGCACCAGCCCCTAGAGGCCCATCCGCCAAGATAAAGGAAAAATGGGAGAGTCCTAAAGGGGGAAGGCACCTCCGAGGTGCCTTGGGGAGGAAGGACTCCTCCCCATCCTTAGCCGCACCCCTTCCTTGGAGGAGGGGGCAAGGCTGCGCCCTCCCCCTCTCCCTTGGCCCTATATATAGTGGGGAAAAGGAGGAGCAATCATACCTAAGGCCTTTGGTTGCCTCCTTCTCCCTCCAGTGACACATCTCCTCTCCCGTAGGTGCTCGGCGAAGCCCTGCAGGATTGCCACGCTTCTCCATCACCACCACGCCGTTGTGCTGCTGCTGGATGGAGTCTTCCTCAACCTCTCCCTCTCTCCTTGCTGGATCAAGGCGTGGGAGACGTCACCGGGCTGTACGTGTGTTGAACGCGGAGGTGCCGTCCGTTCGGCACTTGATCATCGGTGATCTGAATCACGACGAGTACGACTCCATCAACCCCGTTCACTTGAACGCTTCCGCTTAGCGATCTACAAGGGTATGTAGATGCAAACTCTCCTCTCCTTTCTACTCGTTGCTGGTCTCTCCATAGATAGATCTTGGTGTTACGTAGGAAATTTTTTGAATTTCTGCTACGTTCCCCAACAGTGGCATCATGAGCTAGGTCTATTGCGTAGATTCTATGCACGAGTAGAACACAAAGTAGTTGTGGGCGTTGATTTTGTTCAATATGCTTGCCGTTACTAGTCTTATCTTGATTCGGCGGCATCGTGGGATGAAGCGGCCCGGACCGACCTTACACGTACTCTTACGTGAGACTGGTTCCACCGACTGACATGCACTAGATGCATAAGGTGGCTAGCGGGTGTCTGTCTCTCCTACTTTAGTCGGATCGGATTCGATGAAAAGGGTCCTTATGAAGGGTAAATATCAATTGGCATATCACGTTGTGGTCTTGCGTAGGTAAGAAACGTTCTTGCTAGAAACCCATAGCAGCCACGTAAAACATGCAAACAACAATTAGAGGACGTCTAACTTGTTTTTGCAGGGTATGCTATGTGATGTGATATGGCCAAAAGGATGTGATGAATGATATATGTAATGTATGAGATTGATCATGTTCTTGTAATAGGATTCACGACTTGCATGTCGATGAGTATAACAACCGGCAGGAGCCATAGGAGTTGTCTTTATTTTTGTATGACCTGCGTGTCATTGAAGAACGCCATGTAAATTACTTTACTTTATTGCTAAATGCGTTAGCCATAGAAGTAGAAGTAGTTGTTGGCGTGACAACTTCATGAAGACACGATGATGGAGATCATGATGATGGAGATCATGGTGTCATGCCGGTGACAAGATGATCATGAAGCCCCGAAGATGAAGATCAAAGGAGCTATATGATATTGGCCATATCATGTCACTACTCTTATTTGATTGCATGTGATGTTTATCATGTTTATACATCTTATTTGCTTAGAACGACGGTAGTAAATAAGATGATCCCTCATTAAAATTTCAAGAAGTGTTCTCCCCTAACTGTGCACCGTTGCTACAGTTCGTCGTTTCGAAGCACCACGTGATGATCGGGTGTGATAGATTCTTACGTTCACATACAACGGGTGTAAGACAGTTTTACACAGCGAAAACACTTAGGGTTAACTTGACGAGCCTAGCATGTACAGACATGGCCTCGGAACACGAAGACCGAAAGGTCGAGCATGAGTCGTATAGAAGATACGATCAACATGAAGATGTTCACTGATGATGACTAGTCCGTCTCACGTGATGATCGGACACGGCCTAGTTTGACTTGGATCATGTAATCACTTAGATGACTAGAGGGATGTCTATCTGAGTGGGAGTTCATAAGATGAACTTAATTATCCTGAACATAGTCAAAAGACCTTTTGCAAATTATGTCGTAGTTCACGCTGTAGTTCTACTGTTTTAGTTATGTTCCTAGAGAAAATATAGTTGAAAGTTGAAAGTAGCGATTATGCGGACAGTAGAAAGCTTATGTCCTTAATGCACTGCTCAATGTGCTGAACCCCAAACGTCGTTTGCGGATGTTTCGAACATCGAACATACACGTTTTGATAACTACGTGATAGTTCAGTTAAACGGTTTAGAATTGAGGCACCAAAGACGTTTTCGAAACGTCACGGAACATATGAGATGTTTCGAGGGCTGAAATTGAGATTTCAGGCTCGTGCCCACGTCAAGAGGTATAAGACCTCCGACGATTTTCTTAGCCTGCAAACTAAGGGAGAAAGCTCAATCGATGAGCTTGTGCTCAGATTGTCTGAGTGCAACAATCACTTGAATCGAGTGGGAGTTGATCTTCCAGATGAGATAGTGATGTTTCCCCAAAGTCATTGCCACCAAGCTGCTAGAGCTTCATGATGAACTATAACATATCAGGGATAAATAAGATGATCCTTGAGGTATTCACGATGTTTGACACCGCGAAAGTAGAAATCAAGAAGGAGCATCAATTGTTGATGGTTGGTGAAACCACTAGTTTCAAGAAGGGCAAGGGAACAAAGGGATACTTCATGAAACGGCAAATCAGCTGCTGCACCAATGAAGAAACCCGAGGTTGAACCCAAACCCGAGACTAAGTGCTTCTGTAATAAGGGGAACAACCACTGGAGCAGGATTACCCCAGATACTTGGTAGATGAGAAGGCTGGCAAGGTCGATAGAAGTATATTGGATATACATTATGTTAATGTGTACTTTACTAGTACTCCTAGTAGCACCAGGGTATTGGATACCGGTTCGGTTGCTAAGTAACTCGAAATAAAAGCTACGGAATAAAACGGAGACTAGCTAAAGGTGAGCTGACGATATGTGTTGGAAGTGTTTCCAAGTTTGATATGATCAAGCATCGCACGCTCCCTCTACCACCGAGATTGGTGTTTGCGTTGAGCATAGACATGATTGGATTATGTCTATCGCAATACGGTTATTCATTTAAGGAGAATAATGGTTACTCTGTTTATTTGAATAATACCTTCAATGGTCTTACACCTAAAATGAATGGTTTATTGAATCTCGATCGTAGTGATACACATTTTCATGCCAAAAGATATAAGATAGTAATGATAGTACCACTTACTTGTGGAACTGCCATGTAAGTCATAATGGTATAAAACGCATGAAGAAGCTCCATGTTGATGGATCTTTGGACTCACTCGTTTTGAAAAGTTTGAGACATGCGAACCATGTCTATTGGTGTATATGCATGAAGAAACTCCATGCAAATGGATCGTTCGGACTCACTTGATTTTGAATCACTTGAGATATGCAAATCATACCACATGGGCAAGATGACTGAAAAGCCTCGGTTTCAGTAAGATGGAACAATATAGCAACTTGTTGGAAGTAACACATTTTGATGTGTGTAGTCCAATGAGTGCTGAGGCATGCAGTGAATATCGTTATGTTCTTACTTCACAGATGATTCGAGTAGATGTTGAGAATGTTTACTTGATGAAACACAAGTCTGAATTATTGAATGGTTCAAGTAATTTCAGAGTGAAGTAGAAGATCATTGTGACAAGAGGATAAAATGTCTATGATACGATCATAGAGATGAAAATGTGAGTTATGAGTTTTGGCACACAATTAAGACATTGTGGAAATTGTTTCATAATTAATACCGCCAGAAACACCATAGTGTGATGGTGTGTCCGAACATCATAGTTGCACCCTATTGGATATGGTGCGTACCATGATGTCTCTTATCGAATTACCACTATCGTTCATGGGTTAGGCATTAGAGACAACCACACTCACTTTAAATAGGGCACCACGTAATTCCGTTGAGATGACACCGTATGAATTATGGTTTAGAGAAACCTAAGTTGTCGTTTCTTGAAAGTTTGGGGCTGCGACGCTTATATGAAAAAGTTTCAGGTTGATAAGCTCGAACCCAAAGCGGATAAAATGCGTCTTCATAGGACACCCAAAACAGTTGGGTATACCTCCTAATTCAGAACCGAAGGCAATATGAATTGTTTCTAGAATCGGGTCCTTTCTCGAGGAAAAGTTTCTCTCGAAAGAATTGAGTGGGAGGATGGTGGAGACTTGATGAGGTTATTGAACCATCACTTCAACCAGTGTGTAGCACGGCACAGGAAGTTGTTCCTGTGGCACCTACACCAATTGAAGTGGAAGCTTATGATATTGATCATGAAACTTCGGATCAAGTCACTACTGAACCTCGTAGGACGACAAGGACGCGTACTACTTCAGAGTGGTACGGTGATCCTGTCTTAAAAGTCATGTTGCTAGATAACAATGAACCTACGAGCTATGGAGAAGCGATGGTGGGCCCAAATTCCGACAAATGGTTAGAAGCCATGAAATCCGAGATAGGATCCATGTATAAAAACAAAGTATAGACTTTGGAAGAACTACTTGATGGTCATAAGGCTGTTGAGTACAGATAAATGGATCTTTAAGAAGAAGACGGACGTGGATGGTAATGTCACCGTCCATGAAGCTCGACTTGTGGCGAAAAGTTTTTCACAAGTTCAAGGAGTTGACTACGATGAGATTTTCTCATCCGTAGCGATGCTTAAAGTCCGTCGGAATCATGTTAGCATTAGCTGCATTTATGAAATCTGGCAGATGGATGTCAAGACAAGTTTCCTTACTAGTTTTCGTAAGGAAAGGTTGTATATAATACAATCAGAAAGTTTTTGTCGATCCTAAGGATGCTAAAAGGTATGCTAGCTCCAGCGATCCTTCTAAGGACTGGAGTGAGGATCTCGGAGTTGGAATGTATGCTTTGATGATGATCAAAGATTTTGGGTTTGTACAAAGTTTATGAGAAACTTGTATTTCCAAAGAAGTGAGTGGGAGCACTATAGAATTTCTGATGAGTATATGTTGTTGACATATTGTTGATCAGAAATGACGTAGAATTTCTGGAAAGCATATAGGGTTATTTTGAAAGTGTTTTTCAATGGAAAGCCTGGATTAAGCTGCTTGAGCATTGAGCATCAAGATCTATAAGGATAGATCAAAACGCTTAATGGTATTTTTCAAATGAGCACATACCTTGACATGATCTTGAAGGTGTTCAAGATGAACCAGTCAAAGAAGGAGTTCTTGCCTGAGTTGTAAGGTATGAAGTTAAAACTTAAAGCTCGACCATGGCAGAATAGAGAGAAAGGACGAAGGTCGTCCCCTATGCTTAAGACATAGGCTCTTCAGTATGCTATGCTGTGTACCGCACCTGAAGTGTGCCTTGCCATGAGTCAGTCAAGGGGTACAAGAGTGATCCAAGAATGGCTCACAGGACAGCGGTCAAAGTTATCCTTAGTAACTAGTGGACTAAGGAAATTTTCTCGATTATGGAGGTGGTAAAAGAGTTCGTCGTAAAGGGTTACGTCGATGCAAGCTTGACACCTATCCAGATTGCTCTGAGTAGAGATACCGGATACGTATAATGGAGCAACAATTTAGAATAGCTCCAAGTAGAACAGTTATTTGGAATAGATCCAAATAGAACGTGGTAGCTGCATCTAGGAGATGACATAGAGATTTGTAAAGCACACACGGATCTGAAAGGTTCAGACCCGTTGACTAAAACCTCTCTCACAAGAAACATGATCAAACATAAAACTCATTGAGTGTTAATCACATAGTGATGTGAACTAGACTACTGACTCTAGTAAACTCTTGGGTATTAGTCACATGGCGATGTGACCTGTGAGTGTTAATCACATGGCGATGTGAACTAGATTATTGACTCTAGTGCAAGTGGGAGACTGTTGGAAATATGCCCTAGAGGCAATAATAAAAGTATTATTATTATTATATTTCCTTGTTCATGATAATTGTCTTTTATTCATGCTATAACTGTATTATCCGGAAATCGTAATACACGTGTGAATACATAGACCACAATATGTCCCTAGTGAGCCTCTAGTTGACTAGCTCGTTGTGATCAACAGATAGTCATGGTTTCCTGGCTATGGACATTGGATGTCGTTGATAACGGGATCACATCATTAGGAGAATGATGTGATGGACAAGACCCAATCCTAAGCCTAGCACAAAGATCGTGTAGTTCGTTTGCTAGAGCTTTGCCAATGTCAAGTATCTCTTCTTTTGACCATGAGATCGTGTAACTCCTGGATAGCGTAGGAATGCCTTGGGTGTATCAAACGTCACAACGTAACTGGGTGACTATAAAGGTGCACAACAGGTATCTCCGAAAGTATCTATTGTTTTATGCGGATCGAGACTGGGATTTGTCACTCCGTGTAAACGGAGAGGTATCTCTGGGCCCACTCGGTAGGACATCATCATATGCGCAATGTGACCAAGGAGTTGATCACGGGATGATGTGTTACGGAACGAGTAAAGTGACTTGCCGGTAACGAGATTGAACAAGGTATCGGTATACCGACGATCGAATCTCGGGCAAGTAAAATACCGCTAGACAAAGGGAATTGTATACGGGATCGATTGAGTCCTTGACATCGTGGTTCATCCGATGAGATCATCGTGGAACATGTGGGAGCCAACATGGGTATCCAGATCCCGCTGTTGGTTATTGACCGGAGAACGTATCGGTCATGTCTGCATGTCTCCCGAACCCGTAGGGTCTACACACTTAAGGTTCGATGACGCTAGGGTTATAAAGGAAGCTTGTATGTGGTTACCGAATGTTGTTCGGAGTCCCGGATGAGATCCCGGACGTCACGAGGAGTTCCGGAATGGTCCGGAGGTAAAGATTTATATATAGGAAGTCCTGTTTCGGCCATCGGGACAAATTTCGGGGTCATCGGTATTGTACCGGGACCACCGGAAGGGTCCCGGGGGCCCACCGGGTGGGGCCACCTGCCCCGGGGGGCCACATGGGCTGTAGGGGGTGCGCCTTGGCCTACATGGGCCAAGGGCACCAGCCCCTAGAGGCCCATGCGCCAAGATAAAGGAAAAATGGGAGAGTCCTAAAGGGGGAAGGCACCTCCGAGGTGCCTTGGGGAGGAAGGACTCCTCCCCATCCTTAGCCGCACCCCTTCCTTGGAGGAGGGGGCAAGGCTGCGCCCTCCCCCTCTCCCTTGGCCCTATATATAGTGGGGAAAAGGAGGAGCAATCATACCTAAGGCCTTTGGTTGCCTCCTTCTCCCTTCGTGACACATCTCCTCTCCCGTAGGTGCTCGGCGAAGCCCTGCAGGATTGCCACGCTTCTCCATCACCACCACGCCGTTGTGCTGCTGCTGGATGGAGTCTTCCTCAACCTCTCCCTCTCTCCTTGCTGGATCAAGGCGTGGGAGACGTCACCGGGCTGTACGTGTGTTGAACGCGGAGGTGCCGTCCGTTCGGCACTTGATCATCGGTGATCTGAATCACGACGAGTACGACTCCATCAACCCCGTTCACTTGAACGCTTCCGCTTAGCGATCTACAAGGGTATGTAGATGCAAACTCTCCTCTCCTTTCTACTCGTTGCTGGTCTCTCCATAGATAGATCTTGGTGTTACGTAGGAAATTTTTTGAATTTCTGCTACGTTCCCCAACACCAAGACAGTATTCTCATCATAAGACATCGGAACGATTCCAAGATACTCGCGTGATCCTAAAAAAATTTTAGTGAAATTTGAGAAGAGAAGAGTCAAAAATCTATGTCAGGATGCCTTACCAGAGCGATGAGGAGACTGGGAAGTAAAAAGAATTCCTAAACTCTCCGATATATAATTCCTAAAGACTCAAAACATTTTTCTAGACACAACTCGGCTGCTAAAAACGATCAAGCAATGGGGCTCATAAGGTCGGGGAAGGCTCTGATTACCAACTTGTCACACCCTCGATGCGACTATAGCTCCCACGTGTCGAGGCACGACTTAGAGACATAATCGCATTGAAGGCATATGTCGCAAGTTAGGCAATCTTCACAACATCCCATGTAATATGAATAATAAAGGGGAGAACATAGTTGGCTTACACTCGCCACGTCAATCAAGAACATAAATAACATTACATCATCCAAAACACTCATGGCCCGACTACGGCGCCAAAATAGAAGAGAACCCAACATGCGACACGGTCCCAATCACCCCCAACTGGGCACCACTACTGATCGTCAGGAAAAGACACGTAGTATCGCTGAGAGTCTTCGTCGAACTCCCACTTGAGCTCATAATCGTCACCTGGAGCGGAATCACCTGGACCTGCATCTGGTATAGTAGAAATCTGTGAGCCACAGAGACTCAGCAATCTCGCACCCTCGCGATCAAGACTATTTAAGCTTATAGGAAGGGTAAGGCAAATATATATGTGGAGCTGCTGCAAGCGACTAGCATATATGGTGGCTAACTTATTCGCAAAAGAGAGCGAGAAGAGGAGGCAAAGCGTGAGCGAGAATCTAGAGGAACAACCTACGCTAGCATAACTCCAACACCGTGTCCACTTCCCGGACTCCACCGAGAAGGGGCCATCACGGTAACACACACGGTTGATACATTTTATTTAAGTTTAGTTCAAGTTATCTACAACCGGACATTAACAAATTCCCATCTGCCCATAACCGCGGGCACGGCTTTCGAAAGTTCAATCCCTGCAGGGGAGTCCCAACTTAGCCCATGACAAGCTCTCACGGTCAACGAAGGAATAGACCTCCTCCCAAGACGTTTCGATCAGACTCGGTATCTCGGTAACTCAAGACACTTCGACAGGTTAAAACAAGACCAGCAACACCGCCCGAATGTGCCGACAAATCCCGATAGGAGCTGCACATATCTCTTTCTTAGGGCACACTCAAATGAGCCAGACGTCGGGTAAGCCAGCCCAGAGTTGCCCCTGGTAGCCTCGGACATCGCTCGGTGGGACCAACACTCAGAGGAGCACTGGCCCGGGGGGGTTAAAATAAGATGACCCTTGAGTCTGCAGAACCCAAGGGAAAGAAAAGGGGCTAGGTGGCGAATGGTAAAACCAATGTTGGGCATTGCTGGAAAAGCTTTAATCAAGGCGAAATATCAAGGGGTTCCTATTATAATCCAACCGCGTAAGGAACACAAAATCCGGGAACATAACACCGATATGACGGAAACTAGGGCGGCTAGAGTGGAACAAAACACTAGGCGAGAGGCCGAGCCTTCCACCCTTTACCAAGTATATAGATGCATTAAGATAACATAGCAATATAATGATATCCCAACAAGTAAATAAAAGGTGTTCCAACAAGGAACGGCCTCCAATCTTCACCTGCAACTAGCAACGCTATAAGAGGGGCTGAGCAAAGCGGTAACATAGCCAATCAACGGTTTGCTAGGACATGGTGGGTTAGAGGTTTGACATGGCAATTGGGAGGCTGACAAGCAAATGGTAGGCATCGTGGCATTGGCATAGCAAAGAGCGAGCAAACTAGCATAGCAAAGATAGTAGTGATTTCGAGGGTATGATCATCTTGCCTGCACAGTTGTCAGAGTTGATTGGATCCTCACAAGCAAACTCAACGGGCTCCTCGGTAGCGAACTCGTCTCCTGACTCTACCCAAACAAGACAAACAAGCAACAAGGACACAATCAACCACGTGCAAGACCAAGCAATATGATGAAATGATGATATGCTAAGCGGGATGCGATGCGGGATGCAAAATGCAAGATATGACAGGAAATGCATGGACCTGGCCTCAACTTGGAATTCCAAGGGTGCCACTGGAAAGATGAGATGAAATCGCTTGAAAACGATATAAAGAACGCCGGAATCGGAGTTACGGTTTGGAAATGGCAAGCGTTTCAAAAATGACACCGGTCTGCAATTTACAGCTAGGCATCTAAATGCAATGAACTGAACATGCTACAGCCACCAAACATGACAACAAAATACATGGCAGGGATGCACACAAGATGCTTAACAAAGAATAGCACTGAGCCACGGCGAATTCATCCAATATGAGGTTCAAACAAGCATGGCAAAAACGCAAATGCAAAACAGATTCCAGACTTAGTGAAATTAACACTTGTCTGAAATTTCAGATCACGAAGCCCTCTTCGGAGCAGCAAAACAACATGATACATGACCTGGTTAAGACAAGTAAGAACATGGCATGGAGCTACTCAACAAGCTTAAAAAAAGACCCAAAGTGACCTGGGGCCAAAAGGGTTCACAAAATATACTAACGGGCACACGAACATAGCTAAAACACAATCAGTTTTCAGACTTAGTGAAAACTGAGACATGCTGAAATATAACTCACGAAGGCATGTAAACGAGCTCGATGCACTCACTACGGTGCAAGTCATGGCAAGGCAAGCATACATACATTAAGAAGGCATAAAATGATATCTAGACATGGCAAGAATAATGGCATAGCATGCACGGATCAACTACAATAAGATCGGAAAAATCGCAAACGAGTTGACGATCTGCCCAGATTCACAACGAAGCAAAAGTAGAGCTCGATTGACTCAAGCTAGGGTGCTCCATAATTGCAAACAAAGACATGGATGGATAGAGCATAACAAGATTAACAAAACCCTTTTACTGATCATCCTCAAAAGAGGCACGGATCACTAGAAAACAACAAGAACATATGGCATCATGAACTAAATAATCCCAGACTTAGTGAAAACTACTAAGTCCCTGAAAACAGATTTACCGGGTGCCTCACTTTGCAAGCTTGCATAAGTCACCACACACATCCTAAAAATGCATGGGTTGCACCTCTGGAAAGATAGCAAGATGCTTAACCAGACATATGAAGGGCTCACAGGCATAGCATGCACACAATAATTATGGCAAAAATGACAAAAGTCTAAGATGAACTAGCAGATCTGACAATTAACTCATGAAGCCTCCTTCTAACAGCATTTCGGGCATCAAGATGAACTCAAATAAAAATGATGCGATGGAATGAAATGATGTACTCGTTGAGACGAACATTTTGATATACTATAAGCCCAAAACGAAGCTACGAATGCGAAGATATCACAGGTCAAAGTAGGCATAAAAATCAGGATTTCTGAGGAAAAAGTCAACCGGAATTGCTCAGATCTAGATCCAGATCCGGCCGGAGTTACTGTTCACGCCGGAGTCGAGGTCGCCGGAGTTTGTGGCCGCGGTGGCCGGAGTAGAGGAAGACGGGGCGGCCGGGTCTGAGGCGGCATGGAGGCGGCGGGGCGGCGAGGAGGCGGCGAGGGGCGGCCGGCCGGGCGGCGGGGAGGCGGCGTGCAACAGCGGAGAGGCGGCCCGCGGCGGCGCGGTGGCAGCTCCGGCCACCGGAGCCGGAAGGGACAGCGGCGCGGCGAGGAGAAGGAGCCGGGCGGCGGCGCGTGAAGACCCGGGCCACGGGGGCCTCCCGCTC
>NC_041390.1:193200793-193272163 GCF_002162155.2 Triticum dicoccoides
GCGCGAGGGATTTTTAGGGTTTCGTGGGGGGGATGAGATCCGAAAAATGGGGGGGTCTATTTATAGGCATAAGTGGAGCTAGGAGGGTCCAAATGAGGTGCGGTTTTCGGCCACGCGATCGTGATCGAATGCTCTAGGTGATGGAGCAGAGTTTGGTGGGTTTTGGGACAAATTGGAGGGGTGTTGGGCTGCAACACACACGAGGCCTTTTCGGTCCCTCGGTTAACCGTTGGAGTATCAAACGAAGTCCAATTGATACGAAACTTGACAGGCGGTCTACCGGTAGTAAACCAAGGCCGCTTGGCAAGTCTTGGTCCAATCCGGAAATGTTTAATCCCCACACACGAAAGAAAGCTAGAAATGACCACCGGAGGAGAACGAAGCGCCGGAATGCAAAACGGACAACGGGGAAAATGCTCGAATGCATGAGACAAACACGTATGCAAATGCAATGCACATGATGACATGATAAGAGATGCATGACAACGACAACAACACACGGAGACAAAACCCAAACTCGAGGAAATAAATATAACTTAACACTGGAAACGGCAAGAGTTGGAGTACAAATTGGGAAAGTTATATCTGGGGCGTTACACTCTGCCACCGATATAACACCTTCAGCCCATGTGATTATGGCCGTCATTGCCCCATGGACAGAACCATTCCTTGCCTACCTAACTAGGCAGGAACTACCCGAGGACCAAGATGAGGCATGCTGCATAGTGCGGCGATCTAAAGCTTACAAGGTCCACGAGGGAGAGCTTTATAAGAAAAGCATAACCGGAGTCCTTCAAAGGTGCATCTCCGAAGAGGAAGGGCGGAAGCTTTTGGCAGAAACCCATGCCGGACTCAGCGGCCATCACGCCGCAGCCCGGGCCCTTGTAAGCAAGGCCTTCTGTACAGGTTTTTATTGGTCGACGGCTCGGGCAGATGCACAACATCTGGTCCAACATTGTGTTGGTTGCCAGCTTTTTGCAAACCAAAGCGACATGCCACCTACTGCCCTCCAAGCAATCCCCATTACTTGGCCCTTTGCGGTCTGGGGGCTTGATATGGTCGGACCCCTCAAAGGGGGAACCCATAAGAAAAAATACTTACTGGTCATGGTGGATAATTCACCAAATGGATAGAAGCCAAACCTGTCAAAATGGCTAAATCCAGACCAGTGATAGACTTCATATCCGGGGTCGTACACCGTTATGGCGTCCCCCATAGCATCATCACTGACAACGGCACGAATTTCACAGCCGATGAGGTGAATCTTTGGTGTAGCAACATGGGCATCAAGCTCGATTATGCTTCTGTCTATCATCCGCAAACTAACGGTCAAGTCGAACGGGCAAATGGTCTTGTATCATGCGTCAAGATTAGTGCGGTCGACGGTCTTATCATGAACGGGCAAATGGTCTTATCATTAGGGTTTATCATGAGCGGAATCAGACATGTATTGGGTAGAGGAGCCCGACTCCGTACGATGAGGGTTGCGGACCACGCTGAATCGCACTACTGGATACACACCGTTTTTTATGGTGTACGACGCTGAGGCGGTGCTGCCTTGCGACATAATTCATGAATCACCTCGAGTGCGCATATACGAAGAAAGAGAGCCGAGCTCGATCGGCAGGACAATTTGGATGCCCTGGAGGAGGAGCGCGACGTGGCAAAAGCCCGTTCCGCATTCTATCAGCAACAGGCTCGAAGGTATCAAAGCAGAGAAGTGCGGGCCAAAACCTACAACGTTGGCGAACTAGTTCTATGCCTGCCGGAGAAGAAAAATAACAAGCTCAAGCCCAAATGGAAAGGTCCCTTCATTATAGACCAGGTTCTGACCGGTGGAGCGTACCGCCTGTGGGATGCATCGGATAATCGACTCGAGCCAAACCCATGGAACGCAGCCAGACTCCGAAGATTCTACGCCTAGCGTCGGACTCTGTGTTCATCTCCCCACCTCCGTCAATTTTTTGCACATTTGTTTCTTCTCTCTTTATTTCTTTTTTCCTTCTTTCAAAGCCTTTTTAGGCTATACTTGTGTCTTGGTTACACAACCTTGACGCGTTAACCGCGTTCAATATACCTGGGGGCTTCTTATACAGAAGCTTAATCTAATTATCTTTCCGGGCTTGCCCCGCACATGTGTAATTCTTCCACATGTACCTTTTTTCGCCATTATATGCATCGATATTCCCTACGTTCCCGTTAATTCGGCTAGGGCATAAGGAGAGCACCTCTGCGATTGTTACTGTCGGGTCAGCCGGATGTGTACCTCAGACTGGGTGAAGCCGAAAGCTAGCGTTCTTAAGGGAATATTCGATCGGTGAATAAAAGATGACTTTCATTTAAATTACTACACGCCCCCAGATGTTTTTAGCCTGCGTCTTGCAGTTCGACATGCACATTTGGGCATGCATACCCAGGGAAAGGAACCCTTAACAGAACTATTCTCCTTGGAAGATATTTCTTACTATCCATGTAATATAACATAACTAGTTGGGTACTTATCTGTTCAAGCACTTATGACCCCTACGCCTGGTTTCCATGCATACCCCGGTTTTTATATAACCGAGCGGGTATTTAGATACACTCCGGACTATCGGATCCAGAGGTCGAAGCGAAAAGGTCCGCCATGACAAATGATTTACAATTCGGCTAGGGACATTACATATGTCATTCGAAGTACACAGTCACTAAGACTGATTAAACTCTTCCTCTATACCATCCAACAGGTTGTCTAGCCTACAATCCTGTTGGGAATACTTTGCAGCTAATTCTACTTGATCATACACTAAACTGACGGGGATCTCTTTCCCATCGGGCCCCACAGGTCCGACCTCGGCCATGTGGTTTGGGTCAGCCTTGGTATACCGTGTCTTCACCATAGCCCAGGCTTCCCGTGCACCTTGTCGGGTAGGCTGATATCTTCCATAATCGGAAGCGCCGCCGCGCTCCCTTGAGCTTCTCCATAAGCTCCCCCATGCCTCCTGGCGGGGACGCGGATGGCCACAAGGCTTGGGCAATACTCTGCATCACCTGCCGAACTTGTTCGTGTAGTCGTGAGAGCTCTGGCAGAAGATCACCCGAGGACCCGGGCATCTCCTCCGCGGGACGACCCGCCAGCATACCTGCAGACATAACGCTATTAGAAGGCTTCTTTGCCGAACTCCTTTAAAAAAAGTTCGTTCAAGCGCTTACTAAAAATGTCGCGCTGAAGCTGTTTATTCTCCTTCACGGAGTCCGCAAGCTGGGCTCAGACATCCTTCAGTTCCTCGCCCAGCCGGATATTGGCATCTTAGAAATCATTTTTCTCCTGCCTGACTCGTGTCAGCACGCGCTCGCCAGCATTTCGCTGTCGATCATCACGTGCCGTATCCGCCTCTACGGCCTCCGGATTCACTCCGGGGCCCCCTGCAACATCTATTGTTAGGTGTGCGTCCACGCCGCATACTACCTGGTACCAATATTCTTTGCAATAGACAAAGGAGTTACTAGGGGTCCCTTTTTGGACTCCTTCAATGCGGCAACAACGGCTTCCAGCTGGGCCTTGCACTCGTCCAGCTCTTGAGACAGTTGGGAATTCTTCTCTGTAAGAACCTGCACAAATAATGATCCTTAAATCAGTTGCGTCAACTGTTTCAAGTCTCAGGGGCTACTGATACATGTAATCGTCAGATTTGCTTACCCGTATATCCCTTACATACTGGTCCGTGGCTCTGGCTAGACCATTTTGAGCAGCACGGAGGTACGCGTCTCCAGAATTGAAGGCATCAAATGCCTCTGGTGAGAAGCAAGCGTCACGGAGTACGGCCCGGTGACGCCTATGATTCATGGCGCTCTCCAGTTCTGAATTTGTAGCGGACAGTCTATCGCATCCTCTATAGGGGGAGTATCTGGCTTCCGCCCCATATCGGGTTCTGCCTCTATGTCTGACCTTGGGGCCTGACTGGTGGAAGCATGATCAGCAGCCTCTCCGCACATATTCCGGCGAGCGTTTTTTCTATTAAAGAAATACGGACATCATTACATTTTAAGAAAGACGACAACCACGGAGCGGGGTTTTTATTGTCATACCTCTACACCAGCTTCTACGTCCTGACCGCCTTCCTTTTTGGCCTACCCGACCTCGGTGCCTCTTGTTGGCGAGTTGCTGCGGGTTCGGCACGGCGCCCCAAATGCCTTCCCTGTAAAACACCATATGTATATGGTAGGTGAAGTGTCTAAAAGGGGGATCCTAGTTTTTGGAGTCGGGATTTTGGTTTTTCTTACGTGCGACGCAGGGAGCAGTCCGGGATACTCGGCTGTAATGGCCACCATGGCGTCATCACAGCTCAATTGATAGAACTACAAGTCTATCAGCTCCACGAATATGTCAGGATCTTCTTCGAGTCTGGGACCGAGGGCCCGGTCATGGTCCTCTGGTTGTGGAGATGGGCTGTTGACCTCCCTTACAGCTTTTTGCAGTTCCTGCCGTAAAATGGCAAGGTGAGTACCTACGCCAAAGAATGGGGGAAGACTGGGAGCGAGGAGATATAACTCACCCAGCTTGGAGGGTTGTTCATGGATAATCCATCCCGTGGCTTGATGCGGATGAACTCCTCTTCCTCTCCCTTGAACAAGTCAGACAGAATTTTTGCTAAAGCAGCAGCGGAGTTCGGTCCCTTACGCCCGCAACGGGTGGCGTCATCTTCCCCGTTAAAACACCACAGGGGGTGCCCTCGATATTGAAGTGGTTGCACTCCCCGCATTATGTATATTGACATAACCTCGATTTCTGTCAATCCTGATTGAGCTAGCGCTTTGATCCGGTTCATCAGGTAAAGGACCTCTCCGTTGTCTTCCTCCTGGGGGCTCCGTGGGCGCCAGCTTCGGTGTTTCTTCAAAGGAGCATTGTTGAACTCAGGAAGACCCCGCCGAACAGGGTCCGGAAGGGGGACGTCCTCCATATAAAACCATTCCGAAGGCCAGTCTTCGGACATCTTCTTCGGAGTACCGGACAGGTATTCGGTTGCGACGATGCGCCATATTTCGGCTCCGCCCACTTGATAAAGTGACCCCTTCTGTGTGTGGGGGACGAGGCAAAGTAACCTTTTCCACAGCTTGAAATGAGCCTCATAGCCCAGGAATAACTCGCAAAGGGCAACGTAGCCGGCGATGTGCAATATGGAAGCAGGGGGTGAAATTATGCAGTTGGAGGCCGTAAAACTCCAGGATCCCGCGGAGGAACGGATGAATTGAAAATCCGAGTCCCCTTAATAAGTAAGGAACAAGGCACACCCGCTCCCCCATGGAGGGGCTGGGGAAGCTCTCCGCTTGCTCCCCGCCATTGTAGGTGGCGAGCCCGGCTCGGACGGGAACCATATACGCTGGAGGGAGGAATCCCTGAGTCTGTAGTTCGACTAATCGACTGTGTGGGACAGAACACCTCTCCCAATCACCGGGCTTAGGGCTACGGGGGCGAGAGGAGGAACTGCGGTGGTCGGCCATGTTGGAGTGGATTTTTTCGAAGCGCGCTCCGATGGATTCTCGCTGTGGGAGGATGGTGTGGATTGGATCTAAGAATCCCCATCCCTTTAATAGACAATTTATTTATTTAGCTAGGGGGCGAATGTAAAAATGCTCTGGCTCCTCGTATTCATTCGACGCGTGGAAGATAGCCTTTATTGGGCGTAGAAGCCGAGAAGTTCAACATTTATGGGGCCGGACACTACTGGAAAAACATTTAAGATTTGGAGAAGAACTCGCCTTGCAATGCCGAAGACAACACTGCGCGCCGGATTCGTCATCATTGAAGCCTGGTTCAGGGGCTACTGAGGGAGTCCTGGATTAGGGGTCTCCGGACAGCCGGACTGTTGGACTATGAAGATACAAGATTGAAGACTTCGTCCCGTGTCCGGATGGGACTCTACTTGGCGTGGAAGGCAAGCTAGGCAATACGGATATGTGTATCTCCTCCTTTGTAACCGACATTGTGTAACCCTAGCCCCCTCCGGAGTCTATATAAACCGGAGGGTTTTAGTCCGTAGGACAACAGACAATCATACCATAGGCTAGCTTCTAGGGTTTAGCCTCTCTGATCTCGTGGTAGATCTACTCTTGTACTACTCACATCATCAATATCAATCAAGCAGGACGTAGGGTTTTACCTCCATCAAGAGGGCCCGAACCTGGGTAAACATTGTGTCCCCTGCCTCCTATTACCATCCGCCTTAGACGCACAGTTCGGGACCCCCTACCCGAGATCCGCCGGTTTTGACACCGACATCTTCCAAGGGTTTGGGTTGTTGTTGTTTTGACGAATTCCATATTTGCGTCAGTCGATTTGCTGTCGGGTAGAAGCCCATTAGTAGTGCCGCCCAGCCCTCCTTTCTCACTTACTAAACTTTTTATGATTCTTTTTTTGCATTTCTTCTTTAGTCTATTGTTTTCTTTATTAGCTGGTTTCTCCTTTTCTATTTTGGGCATTATAGGAAAGTTAGATGAGTTAAATATATACACATGAATACTATGCAATCTTTGCAAAAATCACACGAGTATATAATTGTTGTTTCAATACTACAAAAGTGCAATTTTAGTGCAAAGTTATGTGCAAGTTCTATTTATTTAAATTTTCTTCATTACATTTCTTCTTAAATAACAATATCAATGCTACTAATTCAATGTTCATATAAATTTTATCTTTTTCTTTTGTTTTTATTTAATATTATTTCATTTTCTTTCTTCTTTAAGGGTAACACCGATACCACTAATTCATTCCTTCTTAGGAAACTATTTTTTGCTGAAAATTCCACCATTATATGTTTATTCTCGCCTCTTTTAGAATGCAAATTTTTGTGTAAATTGTATGCATATTTTCTTTAGTTTTTATTTCATTTTTGTTTCTTCTTTAAAGTTATGAACAATGCCATTATTTCATTCCTTCTAAGGGAACTTCTTTTTTTCGAGAATTCTACTATTATATGCTTATTCTTGCATATCGAAAAAATTGTAATTTTGTGTATATTTTACACAAAAAAATCATTAGTTTTTCTAAAAATTTAATTTTTACTTATTTTTAAATGGTAATACCAATGCCACTAATTCATTCTTTAAAAAATATTATTTTAATTCTGAATTAGTTTTTTCTTTATTTTCCTTTTTTCTATTAGGGTAATACCAATGCCACTAATTCATTTCTTTTTAGGAAACATATTTATTGCAAAAATTCCACTACTATATGTTCATTCTTGAATATTATAAAAAGTGCAACTTCTATGTTAATTGTGTGCTTTTTTGTCAACATTTATTTTAGCTTTTTTTGTTTTAGTTTTTTTGTGAAGGGTAATATCTATGCCACTAATTCATCTAACCTTAGAAAACTTCATTATTTTGAATTTGTTTTAGTTTATATTTTATTTTCTTTCTTTTCAAGGGTAACACCAATTCCACTAATTTATTCCTTCTTAGACAACATCTTTTTTTGCAGAATCTCCGGTATTATATATTTACTCTTGCATGTTTTAAAAAACAGCAATTTCTATGTATAATGTGTGCAAATTTTGTCATTCTTCTTCTAGGTTTTTTTTGTCCTTCTTTTCTTCTTGAAGGGTAATAACAATGCCACCCAATTCATTTTTTCTTAGAAAAATCGTTGTATTGATTTAGTTTTAGTTTATTTCCTTTTCTTTTTAAGGGCAACTAGCAAAAAGGCCCGTGTGTTGCAACGGGAAAAAAAATCATCCCATATCTCTAGCTGGGTCAGTTGGACAAACAGTGCGTGGTCGATTGGCAGGTTATGAGATCGAGCCCGTCCATCGACTATTTTATTTTTTTGCCAGCTCTCTGGATCTAGGCCACAGTGCACCGTCAGGTGGGCTTCCTCCGTTAGGCCAAAACGGGTGGTGAAACCAAATATAGTACGTGAAATTAATTGAAACGGGACGAAACCAAGAATATCACCTCTCTTTAATAGTAGGTATAGATATAGATATATATATCATTGCAACTATTTCATTTTCATTATTTCCTTGTTGTGGTACATGATCTACCAGTCCCTGACTAACCGGACTGGGCCACTAATTCATTCGTGCATCTTGTTGTACGCAACGTCGACCGCTTGCATCTTCGCTGCACGTATGCGTCCCTAACTAGCTACCTACTTGACGCACCAGAAAAATGGTTGTTTCTAGTGTTGTCAATGCCATGCATGGGAAGCCGGTTAGGTCGAAAAGAATGGTGGCAGTTAACCAGGAAAGAAGGCTAGGAACGTGCATGCATGTCGCTGCTAGAAATGATCACGAGCATGCATATACGTCGTTACCAGCTAAGAGCATCTCCACCCCCCCACCCCCGCCCCAATCAGCCCCCAACGCCCTTTTTTTTTATCATCGCCGCCGATAGAAGGTCCACTCACGTCCCCAGAAGCCCAATTTTCACTGGTTAAGTCAGATTTTGATGCCGGCGGAACCCGGCGCGCTGGGGCGCCCGGGGGCGTTGGGGGAAGCGTTTTGGGCGCGAAAACCCGGTAGGGACGCCGAGTCAGCGACCAGCCTCGTCTCGCCTTCCTCATCGCCTCGCTTTCTCACGGAGAATCAATGCCAAGGCTGCTGTCGTCCAGCCTTTCATTGATTCCTCACGGGCGGCACAGTGCGGTGACGTGCCTCCCGTGCCGCCACACGTACACACGTTTGCCGCCCCCAACCGCTATAAAAGCCAACCCCTCCCTCACCAGTGGACGCACTTGCCCGCAGCCCCTCTCTCGCCACCGACGCCCCCGTCTCGTCTCCCGCTCTACCCGTCTACAATCACCGCGTGTACGCCCACCGATGGGAGAGCAGCTCCCCAGTGATGGAGTGCCAACGGCTTCGGCCGCCGCCACCTGCGCGAGTGGGAGGCCCACCTCCTCCACGAGATGAACTACCCGGTGCTACGTTTTGAGCTTGCGTTTGTTTTCCCCGAAGAGGAAGGGATGATGCAGCAGAGTAGCGTAATTATTTCCCTCAGTTTTTGAGAACCAAGGTATCAATCCAGTAGGAGCCCACGCTCAAGTCTCTCGTACCTGCACAAAGCGATAGCTACTCGCAACCAACGCGATTAGGGGTTGTCAATCCCTTCACGGTCACTTACGAGAGTGAGATATGATAGATATACTATTTTTGGTATTTTTGGTATAAAGATGCAAAGTAAAAAGTAAAAGCAAAGTAAAAGGCAAAGCAAGATTAAAGTGATGGAGATTGATATGATGAGAATAGACCCGGGGGCCATAGGTTTCACTAGTGGCTTCTCTCAAGAGCATTAGTATTCTGCGGTGCGTGAACAAATTAATGTTGAGCAATTGACAGAATTGAGCATAGTTATGAGAATATCTAGGCATGATCATGTATATAGGCATCACGTCCGTGACAAGTAGATCGAAACGATTCTGCATCTACTACTATTACTCCACTCATCGACCACTATCCAGCATGCATCTAGAGTATTAAATTAAAAACAGAGTAACGCCTTAAGCAGGATGACATGATGTAGAGAGATAAATTCATGCAATATGAAATAAACCCCATCTTGTTATCCTCGATGGCAACGATACAATACGTGCCTTGCTGCCCCTTCTGTCACTGGGTAAGGACACCGCAAGATCGAACCCAAAGCTAAGCACTTTTCCCATGGCAAGAACTACCAATCTAGTTGGCCAAACCAAACGGATAATTCGAAGAGACTTGCAAAGATAACCAATCATACATAAAAGAATTCAGAGAAGATTTAAATATTATTCATAGATAGACTTGATCATAAACCCACAATTCATCGGTCTCAACAAACACACCGCAAAAAGAAGATTACATCGAATAGATCTCCACAAGAGAGGGGGAGAACTTTGTATTGAGATTCAAAGAGAAAGAAGAAGCCATCTAGCTACTAACTATGGACCCGAAGGTCTGAGGTAAACTACTCACACTTCATCGGAGGGGCTATGATGATGTAGAAGCCCTCCGTGATGACGGCCCTCTTCCGGCGGAGTTCCGGAACAGGCCCCAAGATGGGATCTCGCGGATACAGAAAGTTGCGGCGGTGGAATTAGGTTTTTGGCTCCTGTTCTGATAGTTTGAGGGAACGTGTGTATATATAGGAGGAAGAAGTACGCCGGAGGAGCAACGAGGGGCCCACGAGGCAGGGGGCGCGCCCTAGGGGGGGCGCCCCCCACCCTCGTGACCGCCTCTTTTGTTCCTTGGAGCAGGGTCCAAGTCTCCTGGATCACGTTCGTGAGAAAATCACGTTCCCGAAGATTTTATTCCGTTTGGACTCCGTTTGATATTCCGTTTCTTCGAAACACTGAAATAGGCAAAAAACAGCAATTCTAGGCTGGGCCTCCGGTTAATAGGTTAGTCCCAAAAATAATATAAAAGTGGAAAATAAAGCCCAATATAGTCCAAAACAGTAGATAATATAGCATGGAGCAATCAAAAATTATAGATACGTTGGAGACGTATCAGGCATCCCCAAACTTAATTCCTGCTCGTCCTCGAGTAGGTAAATGATAAAAAGAGAATTTTTGATGCGGAGTGCTACTTGGCATAATTGCAATGCAAATCTTCTTAATTGTGGTATGAATATTCAGATTAGAAAGATTCAAGACAAAAATTTATTATGACATAAAAATTAATAATACTTCAAGCATACTAACAAAGCAATTATGTCTTCTCAAAATAACATGGCCAAAGAAATTTATCCCTACAAAATCATATAGTCTGGCTATGCTCCATCTTCACCACACAAAGTATTCAAATCATGCACAACGCCGATGACAAGCCAAGCAATTGTTTCATACTCTAACTTTTTTGAAACTTTTTCAATCTTCACGCAATACATGAGCGTGAGCCATGGATATAGCACTATAGGTGGAATAGAATGGTGGTTGTGGAGAGGACAAAAAGAGGGGAAGATAGTCTCACATCAACTAGGCGTATCAACGGGCTATGGAGATGCCCATCAATAGATATCAATGTGAGTGAGTAGGGATTGCCATGCAACGGATGCACTAGAGCTATAAATGTATGAAATCTCAACAAAAGAAACTAGTGGGTGTGCATCCAACTTGCTTGCTCACGAAGACCTAGGGCAATTTGAGGAAGCCCGTCATTGGAATATACAAGCCAAGTTCTATAATGTAAAATTCCCACTAGTATATGAAAGTGACTACATATGAGACTCTCTATATGAAGAACATGGTGCTACTTTGAAGCACAATATATGAGACTCGCTATATCATGGTGCTTGTCGGTGTCAAAACCGGCAGATCTCGGATAGGGGGTCCCGAACTGTGCGTCTAGGCCGGATGGTAACAGGAGGCAGGGGACATGATGTTTTACCCAGGTTAGGGCCCTCTTGATGGAGGTAAAACCCTACGTCCTGCTTGATTAATATTGATGATATGGGTAGTACAAGAGTAGATCTACTACGAGATCAGAGAGACTAAACCCTAGAAGCTAGCCTATGGTATGATTGCATGTTATGGTTGTTGTTGTCCTACGGACTAAAACCCTCCGGTTTATATAGACACCGAAGAGGGTTAGGGTCACACATGGTCGGTTACAAAGGAGGAAATATCCATATCCGTATTGCCTAGCTTGCCTTCCACGCCAAGTAGAGTCCCATCCGGACACGAGACGAAGTCTTCAATCTTGTATCTTCATAGTCTAATAGTCCGGCCAATGGAAATAGTCCGGCTGTTCGGAGACCCCCTAATACAGGACTCCCTCAGTGCTACTTTGAAGCACAAGTGTGGAAAAAAATATAGTAGCATTGCCCCTTTTTATTTATTTTCTTTTTTTTGGGCCTTCTTTTTTCTTTGGCCTTTCTCTTTTTTGGGGGACAATGCTCTATTGAATGATGATCATCACACTTTTATTTATTTACAACTCAATGATTACAACTCAATTCTAAAACAAAGTATGACTCCATATGGATGCCTCCGGCGGTGTACCGGGATATGCAATGAATCAAGAGCGACAAGTATGAATAAATTATGAACAGTGGCTTTGCCACAAATACTATGTCAACTACATGATCATGCTAAGCAATATGACAATGATGAATGTGTCATGATGAACTAGATGGTGGAAAGTTGCATGGCAATATATCTCGGAATGGCTATGGAAATGCCATAATAGGTAGGTATGGTGGCTGTTTTGAGGAAGGTATATGGTAGGTGTATGATACCTGAGGGAGTCCTGGATTAGGGGGTGTTCGGATAGCCGGACTATACCTTCAGCCGGACTCCTGGACTATGAACATACAAGATTGAAGACTTCGTCCCGTGTCCGGATGGGACTTTCCTTGGCGTGGAAGGCAAGCTTGGCGATGCGGATATTCAAGATCTCCTACCATTATAACCGACTTTATATAACCCTAACCCTATCCGGTGTCTATATAAACCGGAGGGTTGTAGTCCGTAGGCAATCAACTCCATACACAACAATCATACCATAGGCTAGCTTCTAGGGTTTAGCCTCCTTGATCTCGTGGTAGATCTACTCTTGTACTACCCATATCATCAATATTAATCAAGCAGGACGTAGGGTTTTACCTCCATCAAGAGGGTCCGAACCTGGGTAAAACATCGTGTTCCCTGCCTCCTGTTACCATCCGGTCTAGACGCGCAGTTCGGGACCCACTACCCGAGATCCGCCGGTTTTGACACCGACATTGGTGCTTTCATTGAGAGTTCCTCTGTGTCGTCGCCTTTAGGCCCGATGGCTCCTTTGATCATCAACAACGATGCAGTTCAGGGTGAGACTTCGCTCCCCAGACAGATCTTCGTCTTCAGGGGCTTCGATCTGCGGGCCAATTCGCTCGGCCACTTGGAGCAGATCGAAATCTACGCCCCTGGCCATCAAGTCAGGTTTGGAAGCTTAAACTACACGGCTGACATCCGCGGAGACTTGATCTTCGACGGGCTCGAGCCACGGCCAAGCGCGCCGCACTATCTCGAGGAGCATGATCTAGCTCTGCCCCCGGACAGTGTCCTGGAGGCCGCACACGCATCGGTTCCGACCCTTAACTCGGAGCCTACTACGCCAATCGAGGATGAGCGGTTGGACGTCACCTCGGGGGCTGCGATCCCAAAAGCGATCGAGCTGAACGCTAGCCCCGCACTCTGCACAACCCGTGACTTCGAGGATCCGGACTCCTCCCCGGACTCCGAACCCCCCGCGCCCCTGCCAATCGAATCCGATTGGGCGCCGATAATGGAGTTCACTGCCGCAGACATCTTTCAGCATTCGCCTTTTGGTGACATCCTGAATTCTCTTAAGTCTCTCTCTTTATCAGGAGAGCCCTGGCCGGACTACGGTCAGCGAGGGTGGGATACGGACGGTGAGGAAATTCAAAGCCCACCCACCACCCACTTTGTAGCCACTGTCGACGATCTAACCGACATGCTTGACTTCAGCTCCGAAGACATCGATGGCATGGACGACGATGTAGGAGACGAACAGGAACCAGCACCTGTAGGGTGCTGGAAGGCCACCTCGTCATATGACATATATATGGTGGATACTCCAAAAGACGGAGCTGGCGATGGAACAGTGGGGGATGACGCCCCCAAGAAACAGCCAAAGCGCCGGCGTCAGCGACGCCACTCTAAATCCCGCCAAAGCAAAAAACGGTGATTCCGGCATGGGAGATAATACTACCCCGGATAGTGCCGAAGAACACCCACCTCAGCAAGATTCGGCACAGGAAAATGGAGAAGCCAGCCCTCATGAGAGAGCGGCAGACCGGGAGGTCGAGGATGATAACTATACGCCTCCCTCCGAAGACGAGGCAAGCCTCGATGACGACGAATTCCTCATACCATCAGACCCCGCCGAACAAGAGCATTTTAAACGCAAGCTTTTAGCCACGGCAAGCAGCCTCAAGAAAAAGCAGCAACAGCTTAGAGCTGCCCAAGATTTGCTAGCTGACAGATGGACTAAAGTCCTTGCGGCCGAAGAGTATAAACTCGAACGCCCCTCCAAGAGTTACCTGAAGCGTAGGCCGCTACCCCGATCAGAGGAGGAAGCACCTACATCACTAGCGCATGACATGGCAGACCGGCCACCTCGCGGCCGCGACAGAGAGGCCTCTCGGCCCTCCACCCAAGCCATGCCCCGACGCCGCTCAACTAAGGCACGGGAAAATGCGCCCGACCTACGAGACATACTGGAGGATAAGGCAAGACAAACAAGATCGATCTACGGATCGTGCAGGCGCCCTACGGCATGTGACAATGATCTTCACTCTGGATACAACAAATCCGGGCGGGCCGAACACAACAGACATAGCTCTTCCAAGTTGCGTTGTGATATAGCCCAGTACAGAGGCGCCGCACACCCGCTATGCTTCACGAATGAAGTAATGGATCATAAAATCCAAGAGGGTTTCAAACCCGTAAACATCGAATCATACGATGGCACAACAGATCCGGCAGTATGGATCGAGGATTATCTCCTTCACATCCACATGGCACGCGGCGATGATCTACACGCCATCAAATATCTCCCGCTCAAACTTAAAGGACCGGCCCGGCATTGGCTTAACAGCTTGCCAGCAGACTCAATCGGTTCTTGGGAGGACCTGGAAGCCGCATTCCTCGACAACTTCCAGGGCACTTACGTGCGACCGCTGGATGCCGACGACTTAAGCCACATAATTCAGCAGCCAGAAGAATCGGCCAGACAATTCTGGACACGGTTCCTAACAAAGAAAAACCAGATAGTCGACTGTCCGGACGCAGAGGCCCTAGCAGCCTTCAAGCATAACATCCGCGACGAGTGGCTTGCCCGGCACCTGGGACAGGAAAAGCCGAAATCCATGGCAGCCCTCACGACACTCATGACCCGCTTTTGCGCGGGAGAAGACAGCTGGCTAGCTCACAGTAACAACTTATCAAAGAACCCTGGTAATTCGGATACTAAGGACAAAAGTGGCAGGACACGTCGGAATAAGCAAAAACGCGGCGTTAACAGCGACAACAATGAAGTCACGGCAGTCAATGCCGGATTCAAAGGCTATAAATCCGGTCAGCGGAAAAAGGCATTCAAAAAGAATACTCAGGGCCCGTCCAATTTGGACCGAATACTTGATCGCTTGTACCAGATACATGGCACCCCTGAAAGGCCAACCAATCACACTAACAAGGATTGTTGGGTGTTCAAGCAGGCAGGCAAGTTAAGGGCCGAAAACAAAGACAAGGGGCTACACAGCGACGACGAGGAGCCCAAGCCGCCGAACAACAATGGACAGAAGGGCTTTCCCCCCACAAGTGCGGACGGTGAACATGATATACGCAACCCACATTCCCAAGCGGGAGCGGAAGCGTGCGCTACGGGACGTATACGCGATGGAGCCAGTCGCCCCAAAGTTCAACCCATGGTCCTCCTGCCCGATCACTTTTGATCGAAGGGACCATCCCACTAGCCTCCGTCATGGCAGCTTTGCCGCATTGGTTCTCGACCCAATCATCGACGGATTTCATCTCACAAGAGTCCTCATGGACGGCGGCAGTAGTCTGAACCTGCTTTATTAGGATACAGTGCGGAAAATGGGCATAGATCCCTCAAGGATTAAGCCCACAAGAACGACCTTTAAAGGGGTTATACCAGGTGTAGAAGCCAACTGTACAGGCTCAGTAACACTTGACGTGGTCTTCGGATCCCCGGACAATTTCCAAATCGAAGAGTTAATCTTCGATATTGTCCCGTTTCGCAGTGGCTATCACGCCCTGCTCGGACGAACCGCATTCGCAAAGTTCAATGCGGTGCCGCACTACGCATATCTCAAGCTCAAGATGCCAGGCCCTCGAGGAGTAATTACGGTCAACGAAAACACTGAACGCTCCCTCCGTACGGAGGAGCATACGGCGGCTCTCACAGCGGAGGTACAAAGTAGCCTTCTCAGGCAATTCTCCAGTCCGGCCATTAAAAAGCCAGACACTGCCAAGCGCGCCCGGAGTAACCCACAGCAGGACCGCCTGGCACACTCTGAGCAAGCGTAGCAATGCGGCCCCAACCCCAGCTTTCGCGACATAGCGAAACCAATACCTCGCGTACATAACTGCGCCCTTGAAATATCATGGGCACAGGGAAAGGGGCACAATAACGGCACGCCCAAAATACGGCTTAAAACGTACTAGGGGCTGCCGGATTCTTTTTTTAATTTTTTCTTACTTTCAGGACTCCATACTTCGGACGACCTGTTCGGCAATTCGACTGCCGCATAAACGATGCAAGATCCAGGGAGGCAGACAAGCTATGCCGCATTATGGAACTCCCAGGTGGTCTCTGTTACGAGCGGTATACCTGTTTTAAATACAATTCGGCAGCCTGCCCCTGGTCAGGACATACTGAATAGTCCAATATCTTTTGCTTACTGCACTATTTGTATCGTTCGGCTTTGATAAATAGCCTCTCTATAAACAATTCTTAGCTTCTTGTCTATTTTTTGCATTGTCTTCTTTTCACATATATGTTCATTAATGACATGTTGCACCCGTACACTGTGGTACGGCAAGTACGCCAGGGGCTTCAGTACCCTTTAATATGGTGTGAGAAGTCCGTACACTTTCACAAGTGCGGCACCCCAAACTTATAGCACTATATGCATCGGCTCCGAATCATGATTTGGGTCAATAGTTGGGTTTGCCCGGCTCCTATGTTTTGGTGCCTTACGTTCCGCTATATCAGCTAAGGTAGCACTGGAGAACCACTGCGATTGTGCCCCGGTTGAGTTGGGTTAAGCACCTCAGTGGAGAAAGCTAAAACTGACTGTCATGATGAGGCGAGAGACCGGTCGCTGTTCGAGAGGTTTTTCGAGTCCCTAAAGACTTATGCCGCTTCGAGCGAGGAGCCGGATTTGTCCGGCCAAGGCGTGGATAGCGCCCCGAACTCGGTCTTCCAAACTAGGGGCTTCGCCGAAATTTAAAATTATAAAGTTCTATGGCTAAGTGAGAGTGTTCAAGCATTATAGTCCGATTGCCTGGTTCGTTGTGCTGAGCGCCTCCCTCGAAGGACCCAACTATGGGAAAAAGAGCGCTCAGGTTTATCCCGAACACCCCAGCACTAGTGGCATGGGGGCAGAAGCCGACGACTGGCCATCTCTCAATTTTTTCATAAACGTCTGCACAGAAAATAATATTTTAAATTCAACAAGCATTGCTTAAGTGCCTATGAACAAGTTTTCAGCGCACAGGATAAAAACGAGCGAGTTTATTCAAAAATTACATCCTTGGTACATTCATCCGCCACAAGGCGGGCACCCGCAAGAACATCCTTGTAATAGTTCTCGGGCTTGCGATGCTCCTTCCCCGGCGGCGGCCCGTCCTTCACAAGCTTCTCACCGTCCAGCTTACCCCAGTGCACCTTTGCACGGGCAAGGGCCCGACGGGCACCTTCGATGCAGACGGAGCGCTTGATGACCTCGAGCCTTGGACAGGCCTCCACCAGCCGCCGCACCAACCCGAAGTAGCTCCCAGGCAAGGCCTCTCCGGGCCACAGCCGAACTATGAAGCCCTTCATGGCCTGTTCGGCCGCCTTGTGGAGCTCGACCAGCTGTTTCAGCTGGTCGCTCAAGGGCACAGGGTGTCCGGCCTCAGCATACTGAGACCAGAACACCTTCTCCGTCGAGCTACCCTCTTCAGCTCGGTAGAATGCGGTGGCGGCGGATACGCTGCGGGGAAGATCTGCGAATGCCCCTGGAGAACTCCGGATTCGGGTAAGTAACAAGTAGTTTACTTTCATATTTCTGCTTTGCATAAAGAATGCCTTACCCGCTGCTATCTTCTTCATCTCCTCCAACTCTTGGAGGGCCTTTTGGGCTTCGGCCTTGGCAGACTTGGCAGTCTCAAGGGCCGCCGCGAGCTCGGACGCTTGGGTCTTTGACTCAAGCTCCAAACTCTCATGTTTTTTCATGAGAGCCTGAAGCTCTTGCTGCACCTCGCCGACCTGAGCCCCAAGTTTCTCTCGCTCGGTGCGCTCCACGACCGTTTTCTTTTCGGCCTCGGACAGCGCCTGCTTGAGGGTCGCCACCTCAGTTGTGGCCCCTATAATAAGCAGTGTAATCCTGTTATTTTTTGCAATCACGCCTCTCTATAGGCACTTTTTCTGTAAGGTATTTCCTACCTTCTTTTTCCTCGAGCTGCCGCTTGGCAAGGCCGAGCTCTTGCTCGGTCCGCTTGAGGTCCTGCTTCAGGACACCCACCTCTGCAGTCAGTGCGGCGGTGGATAGCAGCGAAGCCTCCACACGGATATTGACTCTTTATTGTTAGACTCCTGCGAAATTTACTAGATCCTCTATTCGGCTTTTCTTTCCGAACGCCAAACAGAGCATCAGGGGCTACTGTCTATGCGGTACTATTTTTATATATTTTTACTTACCTCGAAGCCTGTTAGAAGGCTAGCGCAAGCTTCAGTCAGTCCGCTCTTGGCGGACTGAACCTTCTGGATCACCGTACTCATAATAGTACGGTGCTCCTTGTTGATGGAGGCGCCGTCAAGCACCTTAAGCAGATTGTCCGGCACCTCCGATTGGACGGAGGCCGCCGGCTCAGAAGGCTTGCTCCTCTTGGAAGGAGTTCGCCTACCGCGGTCCGGAACAAGATTCCGGCGCGGTGTCTGGCACAAAGCCGGACTTGGAGCCCTGGGGGGTCTTGTCCCCTTTACTCCTGGGGTCTGGGAGGTCGCCTTGCGGCTCCTCCAGGACCACCTCCTCCTGCCCCGGAGCTCGTTGCGACGCCACTTCGGCTTCGTCCGCAGTGCGGGGGGAGACAGCGGGCGGAACTGAGTTCACGTCCGATGAATCCAGGGAGCCGCTCGACGACTCGTTGAGTGCGGCCCGGGGCGGGCTGCATAATTATGTTCGACATTAGGGAAAGCTGTGCGACAAAGGAACGTCATGAGTTACTCTGATATCCGAATACTTACGATTTTGCCGGACGCTTGGCCCTATCTGGCCACTCCTCTTCGTCCTCTTCGGCGTCGGGGGAGTAGTTCGGCGGAGGGGTCTTCCTCTTCCTGGACCCTTCGGCCTCCCCCGTTGGGGTGGCCTTCCTTTTCTTTCCTCCCCCCGCTGGAGGGGGAGAGTTTTCTTCTTCCTCCTCCTTGTTCTCACGGGAGGAGAGTGTCTCGGACTCGTCGGATGACGAGTCCGACACCACCACATTACGGGCACTCTTTCGAGTCCCCGTGGCCTTCTTCTTCTTGGCCTTCTTCTCCGGCACCACATAAGGCGCCGGAACCAGCAGCTTCACTAGGAGAGCAGGGGCTGGGTCTTCGGGCAAGGGAGTCGGACAGTTAATCGATCTGGACTTCGCCCGCCAAGCCTGTCAAAGGTAAGGGAGTTTAGATCCCGCATAGAGTCAAACTATGAAAAAACTTAACATCCTGTAAAAGGTGAAAATAGCTTACCTCCCTAGCGTGACGCTGCGAGCTGTATCCGCGGTCCTCGGAAGCGGATGTGGGAGCCTCGGCGCCTTTGGTTAGCACCTTCCAGACGTCTTCATACGTCGTGTCGAAGAGCCGGTTAAGGGTTTGGTGCTGCGCTGGGTTGAACTCCCACAGATTAAAGCCCCGTTGTTGACACGGGAGGATCCGACGGACGAGCATAACCTGGACTACATTGACGAGATTGATCGGCTTGCTCACCAGGGACTGGATGCATGTCTGCAGTCCGGTCACCTCTTTTTTGTTGCCCCACGACAGGCCCGTCTCTTTCCAGGACATAAGTCGCATGGGGGGTACGGATCGGAACTCGGGGGCTGCGATCCATTTCGGATCGCGCGGCTCGGTGATGTAAAACCACCACGATTGCCACCCCTTCAGGGTCTCCATGAAGGAGCCCTCGAGCCATAGGACGTTGGCCATCTTGCCCGCCATGGCGCCTCCGCACTCCGCCTGGCTGCCGCGCACCACCTTGGGCTTGACGTTGAAGGTCTTGAGCCAGAGGCCGAAATGGGGGCGGATGCAGAGGAAAGCCTCGCACACGACGATAAACGCCGAGATGTTGAGGACGAAGTTCGGGGCCAGATCGTGGAAATCAAGGCCATAGTAAAACATGAGCCCCCCGACAAATGGGTGGAGTGGAAAACCCAGTCCGTGGAGGAAGTGGGGAAGGAATACTACCCTCTCATGGGGCCTTGGGGTGGGGAGAAGCTGCCCCTCCTCGGGAAGCCGGTGCGCGCTGTCTTTGGACAAGTATCCGGCCTTCCTTAGCTTTTTGACATGGCCCTCCGTGACGAAGGAGACCATCCACTTGCCTCCCGCTTCGGACATTGCTAGAGAAGGTTGAGGTGGGAAGTGCGGCCTTGGGCGCTGGAGCTCGAGTGCGCAGGAGATGGATAGGCAAAGGAGGAAGAAGGCGTAGGTAAAAAAAGTGGATCCTTATCCCCTTATATGGGCGGATGCGGTTGTGCGTCCCCACCAGCCTAGTAAAACTCACTTGCCTCCCAAGCGCCGTGATAAATGGCGCAGTTGGGTTATCCACGTCCGTATTGATGAGAATCCCGTAAAAGGGGGTACACGATCTCTGCTTTGACAAGACGTGCCAAGGAAACCGCCTCGCAAAACATGCTGAGGTGGAAAAGTAAAAACGATTCGAGTAAAGGACATGGCTGTAGTGTGATGACGCACTGCGGAATACGTCGGCAGATTTGATTTGTGTTAATATTATTCTCTCTATGGCAATATGTGGAAGCTTATTTTGCAGAACCGGACACTACTCTTGGTGTTTACAATCTTCTATGAAGGACTTGGAGGAGGAACCCGCCTTGCAATGCCGAAGACAATTTGCGCGTCGGACTCGTCGTCATTGAAGCCTGGTTCATGGGCTACTGAGGGAGTCCTGGATTAGGGGGTGTTCGGGTAGCCGGACTATACCTTCAGCCGGACTCCTGGACTATGAAGATACAAGATTGAAGACTTCATCCCGTGTCCGGATGGGACTTTCCTTGGCGTGGAAGGCAAGCTTGGCGATGCGGATATTCAAGATCTCCTACCATTATAACCGACTTTATGTAACCCTAACCCTATCCGGTGTCTATATAAACCGGAGGGTTGTAGTCCGTAGGCAATCAACTCCATACACAACAATCATACCATATGCTAGCTTCTAGGGTTTAGCCTCCTTGATCTCATGGTAGATCTACTCTTGTACTACCCATATCATCAATATTAATCAAGCAGGACGTAGGGTTTTACCTCCATCAAGAGGGCCGAACCTGGGTAAAACATCATTTTCCCTGCCTCCTGTTACCATCCGGCCTAGACGCACAGTTCGGGACCCACTACCCGAGATCTGCCGGTTTTGATACCGACAATACCAGCGAAAGGTGCACGGTATTAGAGAGGCTAGCAGAGGTGGAAGGGTGAGAGTGCGCATAATCCATGGACTCAACATTAGTCATAAAGAACTCATATACTTATTGTAAAAATCAAGAAGTTATCAAAGCAAAGTACTACGCACATGCTCCTAGGGGTATAGATTGGTAGGAAAAGACCATCGCTCGTCCCCGACCGCCACTCATAAGGAAGACAATCAATAAATAAATCATGCTCCGACTTCGTTACATAACGGTTCACCATACGTGCATGCTACGGGAATCACAAACCTTAACACAAGTATTCTTTAAATTCACAACTACTCAACTAGCATGACTTTAATATTATCACCTCCATATCTCAAAACAATTATCATGCTTCAATCTTTTCTTAGTATTCAACACACTCAAAAGAAAGTTTCACAAATCTTGAATACCAAGCATATTATTATTAAGCAAATTACCATGCTATTAAGAGACTCTCAAAATAATTTAAGTGAAGCATGAGAGATCGATAGTTTCTTTAAAACAAATCCACCACCGTGCTCTAAAAGATCTAAGTGAAGCACATAGAGCAAAATTATAACGCTCAAAAGATATAAGTGAAGCACATAGAGCATAATTATCTAGCTCAAAAGATATAAGTGAAGCACATAGAGAAAATCTATCTAGCTCAAAAGATATAAGTGAAGCACATAGAGCAAAACTACTTTGCTCAAAAGATATAAGTGAAGCACATATAGTATTCTATCAAATTTTAGTTCATGTATGGATCTCTCAAAAGGTGTGTACAGCAAGGATGATTGTGGCATACTAAGACACAAAGACACAAATAATACAAGATGCTCCAAGCAACACACATATCATGTTGGTGAATAAAAATATAGCTCCAAGTAAATTACCGATGGAAGTGGACGAAAGAGGGGATGCCTTCCGGGGCATCCCCAAGCTTTGACTTCTTGGTGTCCTTGGATTATCTTGGGGGTGCCATGGGCATCCCCAAGCTTAGGCTCTTGCCACTCGTTGTTCCATGATCCATCAAAAGAATTCACCCAAAACTTGAAAACTTCACAACACAAAACTCAAAATAGAAAACTCGTGAGCTCCGTTAGCGAAAGAAAACAAAAGACCACTTCAAGGTACTGTAATGAACTCATTCTTTATTTATATTGGTGTTAAACCTACTTTATTCCAACTTATCTATGGATTATAAACTATTTTACTAGCCATAGATTCATCAAAATAATCAAACAACACATGAAAAACAGAATCTGTAAAAAACAGAACAGTCTGTAGTAATCTGTAGCTAGCGCAAGATCTGGAACCCCAAAAATTCTAAAATAAATTGCTGGACGTGAGGAATTTATCTATTAATCATCTGCAAAAATAATTAACTAAATATCACTTCAAATAAAAATGACAGCAGTTCTCTGGAGCGCTAAAGTTTCTGTTTTTTACGGCAAGTTCAACAAGACTTTCCCCAAGTCTTCCCAACAGTTCTACTTGGCACAAACACTAATTAAACACAACAAAAATAGAGGCTAAATAATTTATTTATTACTAAGCAGGAGCAAAAAGTAAGGAATAAAAATAAAATTGGTTTGCCTCCCAACAAGCGCTATCGTTTAACGCCCCTAGCTAGGCATAAAAGCGAGGATAAATCTAGGTATTGCCATCTTTGATAGGCAATACATAAGTGGCTCTCATGATAGTTTCATATAGTAATTTTATTTTCTTTCTTGGAAAGTGTTTCATGCCCTTTTTTAATGGAAATTGAAATCTAATATTCCCTTCCTTCATATCAATAATCGCACCAACCGTTCTAAGGAAAGGTCTACCAAGAATAATAGGGCAAGAAGGATTGCAATCTATATCAAGAACAATGAAATCTACGGGCACATAATTCCTATTTGCAACAATAAGAACGTCATTAATCCTTCCCATAGGTTTCTTAATAGTGGAATCCGGAAGATGCAAGTTTAGAGAGCAATCATCAAAATTACGGAAATCTAGTAAATCACACAAAGTCTTGGGAACAGTAGAGACACTAGCACCCAAATCACACAAAGCATAAAAATCATGATCTTTAATTTTAATTTAATAGTTGGTTCCCACTCATTATAGAGTTTTCTAGGGATAGAAACTTTCAACTCAAGTTTTTCTTCATAAGATTGCATCAAGGCATCAACAATATGTTCGATAAAGGCTTTATTTTGACTATAAGCATGTGGAGAATTTAGCACGGATTGCAACAAGGAAATACAATCAATTAAAAAACAACTCTCATAATTAAATTTCTTGAAATCCAATATAATGTGTTTAGCAACATATAGATTTTTATTTCTTTCAATCCCACTTTCATCAATTTCATCATTAAGATCAAAATACTCCGAATATTTAGAACGCCTTCTAGGTAAAGGAAGATCATATTCAGTTTCATCAAGATTCATATTGCAAAATAAAGATTTAATAGGAGACAGTTCAATAACTTTTAGATCTTCATCTTGATTTTCATAGGTATCCGGTTTAGCAGCCATCTTATTAACTAAGGTGGCTTGCATATCCGAAATTTCAGCAGTCATCTTTTCTAGACGAGCAATTTGGGATCTTATACCATCAAATTCTTTAGACATGTCATCTAGCTCTTTATTCATATAACTCATAAAACTTTTTTGTTCCTTAAGATCGTTTCTAAAGAAATTATTATGCTCAAATTGCAAAACCATAAACTTCCTGACGTTGGTTTCGATCTCCTCTAACCTTTTAAGGTGAAGATCACCAAATCTCGGTTGAGCCATCGTGACAAACAAGCAATCTAACACACGGGCAAACAAAAGCAAACGGGCAAAAAGGGCAAATAGAGAGGGAGGATAGAGAGAGAGAGAGGGAGAATAAAACGGCAAGGGTGAATTGGGGGGAGGGGAAAACGAGAGGCAAATGGCAAATAATGTAATGCGACAGATAGGGATTGTGATGGGTACTTGGCATGTTGACTTTTTGCGTAGACTCCCCGGCAACGGCGCCAGAAATCCTTCTTGCTACGTCTTGAGCTTGCGTTGGTTTTCCCCAAAGAGGAAGGGATGATGCAGCAGAGTAGTGTAAGTATTTCCCTCAGTTTTTGAGAACCAAGGTATCAATCCAGTAGGAGCCCACGCTCAAGTCCCTCGTACCTGCACAAAGCGGTAGCTACTCGCAACCATCGCGATTAGGGGTTGTCAATCCCTTCACGGTCACTTACGAGAGTGAGATCTGATAGATATAATATTTTTGGTATTTTTGGTACAAAGACGCAAAGTAAAAAGTAAAAGCAAAGCAAGATTAAAGTGATGGAGATTGACATGATGAGAATAAACCCGGGGCCATAGGTTTCACTAGTGGCTTCTCTCAAGAGCATAAGTATTCTGTGGTGGGTGAACAAATTAATGTTGAGCAATTGACAGAATTGAGCATAGTTATGAGAATATCTAGGCATGATCATGTATATAGGCATCACGTCCGTGACAAGTAGATCGAAACGATTCTGCATCTACTACTATTACTCCACTCATCGACCACTATCCAGCATGCATCTAGAGTATTAAGTTAAAAACAGAGTAACGCCTTAAGCAGGATGACATGATGTAGAGAGATAAATTCATGCAATATGAAATAAACCCCATCTTGTTATCCTCGATGGCAATGATACAACACATGCCTTGCTGCCCCTTTTGTCACTGGGTAAGGACACCGCAAGACCGATCCAAAAGCTAAGCACTTCTCCTATGGCAAGAACTACCAATCTAGTTGGCCAAACCAAACGGATAATTCGAAGAGACTTGCAAAGATAACCAATCATACATAAAAGAATTCAAAGAATATTCAAATATTATTCATAGATAGACTTGATCATAAACCCACAATTCATCGGTCTCAACAAACACACCACAAAAAGAAGATTACATCGAATAGATCTCCACAAGAGAGGGGGAGAACTTTGTATTGAGTTTCAGAGAGAAAGAAGAAGCCATCTAGCTACTAACTATGGACCCGAAGGTCTTAGGTAAACTACTCACACTTCATCGGAGGGGCTATGATGATGTACAAGCCCTCCGTGATGACGGCCCTCTTCTGGCGGAGCTCCGGAATAGACCCCAAGATGGGATCTCGTGAATACAGAAAGTTGCGGCGGTGGAATTAGGTTTTTGGCTCCTGTTCTGATAGTTTGGGGGTACGTGTGTATATATAGGAGGAAGAAGTACGCCGGAGGAGCAACGAGGGGCCCACGAGGTAGGGGGCGCGCCCTAGCGGGGCGGCGCCCCCATCCTCGTGACCGCCTCTTTTGTTCCTTGGAGTAGGGTCCAAGTCTCCTGGATCACGTTCGGTGAGAAAATCACGTTCCCGAAGATTTTATTCCGTTTGGACTCCATTTGATATTCCGTTTCTTCGAAACACTGAAATAGGCAAAAAAAACAGCAATTCTGGGCTGGGCCTCCGGTTAATAGGTTTGTCCCAAAAATAATATAAAAGTGGAAAATAAAGCCCAATATAGTCCAAAACAGTAGATAATATAGCATGGAGCAATCAAAAATTATAGATACGTTGGAGACGTATCACCCGGCGCCGCCTGACATGCCCGTGCCGGGGCGATGGAGGCTCAACACCGTAGGCGTGCCCGTCCCCCCCCCTCCCACAGCCGATCGACGCCGACCACTTCTCCACAGCGAGATCGAGCATGTTTGGGCCTCCTTGTCGGAGGAGGTGCGGCGCCGCCTAGAGTACACCGCCAGCAACCACGCGCACTGGGCGGCGTACTTCCAACGCCTCCATGAGGAGCAGCTCGCCTCCACCAACAACACGCCGGTGAGGATTCGCCACAATAGCGACGACTAGCGTCTGTGGTGGGGCAGTTGGGGAATGCAGTTTAAAAAAAATCCTACGCACACCCAAGATCTATCTAGGTGATGCATAGCAATGAGAGGGGAAGAGTGTTGTTCACGTACCCTCGTAGACTGTAAGCTGAAGCGTTATGACAACGCGGTTGATGTAGTCGAACGTCTTCACAATCCGACCGATCCTAGCACCGAAGGTATGGCACCTCCGCGATCTGCACACATTCAGCTCGGTGACGTCCCACGAACTCTAGATCCAGCTGAGTGTCGAGGGAGAGTTTAGTCAGCACGACGGCGTAATGACGGTGATGATGAAGCTACCGGAACAGGGCTTTGCCTAAGCACCGCTACGATATGACTGAGGTGGATTATGGTGGAGGGGGCACCGCACACGGTTAAGACAATGATCAACTTGTGTGTCTATGGGGTGCCCCCCTCCCTGTATATAAAGGAGTGGAGGAGGGGGAGTGCCGGCCCTCTATGGCGCGTCCTAGGGGAGTCCTGCTCCCACTGGGAGTAGGATTCCCCCCTTCCAAGTAGTAGGAGTAGGAGAGAAGGAAGGGAAGGAGAGAGGGAAGGAAAGGGGGGCGGCCCCCACCCAATTCGCATTGGGCTAGGGGGGCGCGCCTCTCACCTTTTCCCTTCCTCTCCTCTATTCCACTAAGGCCGAATAAGGCCCATATACTCCTCGGGGGTTCCGGTAACCTCCCGGTACTCCGAAAAATGTCTGAACTCATCCGGAACCATACTAATGTCCAAACATAGGCTTCCAATATATCAATATTTATGTATCGACCATTTCGAGACTCCTCGTCATGTCCGTGATCATATTCGGGACTCCGAACTACCTTCGGTACATCAAAACACATAAACTCATAATACCGATCATCACCGGACGTTAAGTGTTCGGACCCTATGGGTTCGAGAACTATGCATACATGACCGAGACTCATCTCCGGTCAATAACCAATAGCGGAACCTGGATGGTCATATTGGTTCCTACATATTCTATGAGGATCTTTATCGGCCAAACCACACAACAACATACGTTGTTCCCTTTGTCAACGGTATGTTACTTGCCCAAGATTTGATCATCATCGGTATCTCAATACCTAGTTCAATCTCGTTACCGGCAAGTCTCTTTACTCATTCTGTAATGCATCATCCCGCAACTAACTCATTAGTTATATTGCTTGCAAGGCTTATAGTGATGTGCATTACCGAGAGGGCCCATAGATACCTCTCCGATATTCGGAGTGACAAATCCTAATTTGATCTATGCCAACTCGACAAACACCATCGGAGACACCTATAGAGCATCTTTATAGTCACCCAGTTACGTTGTGACGTTTGATAGCACACTAAGTGTTCCTCCGGTATTCGGGAGTTGCATGATCTCATAGTCATAGGAACATGTATAAGTTATGGAGAAAGCAATAGCAACAAACTAAACGATCATCGCGCTAAGCTAATGGATGGATCAAGTCAATCACATCATTCTCTAATGATTTGATCCCGTTAATCAAATGAAAACTCATGTATATGGCCAGGAAACATAACCATCATTGATTCAACAAGCTAGTCAAGTAGAGGCATACTAGTGACACTCTGTTTGTCTATGTATTCACACGTGTACTAAGTTTCCGGTTAGTACAATTCTAGCATGAATAATAAACATTTATCATGATATAAGGAAATATAAATAACAACTTTATTATTGCCTCTAGGGCATATTTCCTTCAGTCTCCCACTTGCACTAGAGTCAATAATCTAGATTACATTGTAATGATTCTAACACCCATGGAGTCTTGGTGCTGATCATGTTTTTCCTGTGAGAGAGGCCTAGTCAATGGGTCTACAACATTCAGATCCGTATGTATCTTGCAAATCTCTATGTCTCCCTCCTTGACGTGGTCGCAGATGGAATTGAAGCATCTCTTGATGTGCTTGGTTCTCTTGTGAAATCTGGATTCCTTCGCCAAGGCAATTGCACCAGTATTGTCACAAAAGATTTTCATTGGACCCGATGCACTAGGTATGACACCTAGATCGGATATGAACTCCTTCATCCAGATTCCTTCATTTGCTGCTTCCGAAGTAGCTATGTACTCCGCTTCACACGTAGATCCCGCCACGACGACAGCTTCACCATTTAATAAAAATACGCATTCGGTTTGTGACTTAGAGTCATCCAGATCAGTGTCAAAGCTTGCATCGATGTAATCGTTTACGACGAGCTCTTTGTCACCTCCATAAACGAGAAACATATCCTTAGTCCTTTTCAGGTATTTCAGGATGTTCTTGACCGTTGTCCAGTGATCCACTCCTGGATTACTTTGGTACCTCCCTACTAAACTAATAACAACGCACACATCAGGTATGGTTCACATCATTGCATACATGATAGAACCTATGGCTGAAACATAGGGAATGACTTCCATTTTCTCTCTATCTTCTGTAGTGGTCGGGCATTGAGTCTGATTCAACTTCACACCTTGTAACACAGGCAAGAACCCTTTCTTTGCTTGATCCATTTTGAACTTCTTCAAAACTTTATCAAGGTATGTGCTTTGTGAAAGTCCAATTAAGCATCTTGATCTATCTCTACAGATCTTGATGCCCAATATATAAGCAGCTTCACCGAGGTCTTTCATTGAAAAATTCTTATTCAAGTATCCTTTTATGCTATTCAGAAATTCTATATCATTTCCGATGAACAACATGTCATCTACATATAATATCAGAAATGCTACAGATCTCCCACTCACTTTCTTGTAAATACAGGCTTCTCCAAAAGTTTGTATAAAATCATATGCTTTGATCACACTATCAAAGCATATATTCCAACTCCGAGAGGCTTGCACCAGTCCATAAATGGATCGCTGGAGCTTGCACACTTTGTTAGCACCTTTTGGATCGACAAAACCTTCTGGTTGCATCATATACAACTCTTCTTTAAGATATCCATTAAGGAATGTAGTTTTGACATCCATTTGCCAAATTTCATAATCATAAAATACGGCAATTGCTAACATGATTCGGATGGACTTAAGCATCGCTACGGGTGAGAAGGTCTCATTGTAGTCAACTCATTGAACTTGTCGAAAACCTTTTGCAACAAGTCAAGCTTTATAGACAGTAACATTACCGTCAGCATCAGTCTTCTTCTTGAAGATCCATTTATTCTCCATGGCCTGTCGATGATCGAGCAAGTCAACCAAAGTCCACACTTTGTTCTCATACATGGATCCCATCTCAGATTTCACGGCCTCAAGCATTTTGCGGAATCTGGGCTCATCATCGCTTCCTCATAGTTCGTAGGTTCGTCATGGTCAAGTAACATGACCTCCAGAACAGGATTACCGTACCACTCTGGTGCGGATCTTACTCTGGTTGACCTACGAGGTTCGGTAGTAACTTGATCAGAAGCTTCATGATCATCATCATTAGCTTCCTCTCTTACTGGTGTAGAAATCATTGGAACTGATTTCAGTGATGAACTACTTTCCAATAAGGGAGAAGGTACTCTTACCTCCGCAAGTTCTACTTTCCTCCCACTCACTTCTTTCGAGAGAAACTCCTTCTCTAGAAAGGATCCATTCTTAGCAATGAATATTTTCCCTTCGGATCTGTGATAGAAGGTGTACCCAACAGTCTCCTTTGGGTATCCTATGAAGACACATTTCTCCGATTTGGGTTTGAGATTATCAGGTTGAAGCTTTTTCACATAAGCATCGCAGCCCCAAACATTAAGAAACGACAACTTGGGTTTCTTGCCAAACCAAAGTTCATAAGGTGTCGTCTCAATGGATTTTGATGGTGCCCTATTTAACATGAATGCAGCCGTCTCTAAAGCATAACCCCAAAACGATAGCGGTAAATAAGTGAGAGACATCATAGATCGCACCATATATCTAATAAAGTGCGGCTACGATGTTCTGACACACCATTACGTTGTGCTGTTCCAGGTCGCGTTAGTTGTGAAACTATACCGGATTGTTTCAAATGAAGACCAAACTCATAACTCAAATATTCACCTCCACGATCAGATCGTAGAAACTTGATTTTCTTGTTACGATGATTTTCCACTTCACTCTGAAATTCTTTGAACTTTTCAAATGTTTCAGACTTATGTTTCATCAAGTAGATATACCCATATCTTCTCAAATCATCTGTGAAGGTAAGAAAATAACAATATCCGCCGCGAGCCTCAATGTTCATTGGACCACATACATCAGTATGTATGATTTCCAATAACTCTGTTGCTTTGCTCTATTTTTCCGGAGAATGGAGTTTTAGTCATCTTGCCCATGAGGCATGGTTCGCAAGTACCAAGTGATTCATAATCAAGTTATTCCATAAGTCCATCAGAATGGAGTTTCTTCATGTGTTTTACACCAATATGACCCAAACGGCAGTGCCACAAATAAGTTGCACTATCATTATCAACTCTGCATCTTTTGGCTTCAATACTATGAACATGTGTATCACTCCTATCAAGATTTAGTAAAAATAGACCACTCATCAAGGGTGCATGACCATAAAAGATATTACTCATATAAATAGAACAACCGTTATTCTCTGATTTAAATGAATAACCATCTCGCAACAAACAAGATCCAGATATAATGTTCATGCTCAACGCTGGCACCAAATAACAATTATTTAGGTCTAAAACTAATCTCGAAGGTAGATGTAGAGGTAGCGTGCCGACGACGATCACATCAACTTTGGAACCATTTCCCATGCGCATCATCACCTCGTCCTTACCCAATCTTCGCTTAATCTGTAGCCCTTGTTTCGAGTTGCAAATATTAGCAACAGAACCAGTATCAAATACCCAGGCGCTACTGCGAGCATTAGTAAGGTACACATCAATAACATGTGTACCTTACTCGTTGTTCTTCTTGAAGTTCCGCTTCTTCCCTTTACCCTTTTTCTTGAAACTAGTGGTCTTGTTGACCATCAACACTTGATGATCCTTCTTAATTTCTACCTCCGCAGCCTTTAGCATTACGAAGAGCTCAGGAATAGTCTTATCCATCCCTTGCATATTATAGTTCGAAGCTCTTGTAGCTTGGTGGCAGTGATTGAAGAACTCTGTCAATGACACTATCATCAGGAAGATTAACTCCCAGCTGAGTCAAGTGGTTGTGGTACCCAAACATTCTGATTATATGTTCACTGACAAAACTATTCTCTTCCATTTTGCAGCTGTAGAACTCATTGGAGACTTCATATCTCCCAATCCGGGCATTTGCTTGAAATATTAACTTCAACTCCCGGAACATCTCATATGCTCCATGACGTTCAAAACGTTGTTGAAGTCCCGATTCTAAGCCATAAAGCATGGCACACTGAACTATCGAGTAGTCATCAGCTTTGCTCTGCCAGGTGTTAACAACATCTGGCGTTGCTCCTGCAGCGGGTTTGTCACCTAGCGGTGCTTCTAGAACGTAATTCTTCTGTGCAGCAATGAGGATAATCCTCAAGTTACAGACCCAGTCCGTGTAGTTGCTACCATCATCTTTCAACTTAGCTTTCTCTAGGAACGCATTAAAATTCAATGGAACAACAACACGAGCTAACTATCTACAACAACATAGACATGCAAAATACTATCAGGTACTAAGTTCATGATAAATTAAAGTTTAATTAATCAAATTACTTAAGAACTCCCACTTAGATAGACATCTCTCTAATCATCTCAGTGATCACGTGATCCATATCAACTAAACCATGTCCGATCATCACGTGAGATGGAGTAGTTTTCAATGGTGAACATCAGTATGTTGATCATATCTACTATATGATTCATGCTCGACCTTTCGGTCTCAGTATTCCGAGGCCATATCTGCATATGCTAGGCTCGTCAAGTTTAACCTGAGTATTCTGCGTGTGCAAAACTGCCATGCACCCGTTGTATGTGAACGTAGAGCTTATCACACCCGATCATCACGTGGTGTCTCGGCACGACGGACTTTAGCAATGGTGCATACTCATGGAGAACACTTGTACCTTGAAATTTAGTGAGAGATCATCTTATAATGCTACCGCCGAACTAAGCAAAATAAGATGCATAAAGGATAAACATCACATGCAATCAATATAAGTGATATGATATGGCCATCATCATCTCGTGCCTTTGATCTCCATCTCCAAAGCATCGTCATAATCACCATCGTCACCGGCTTGACACCTTGATCTCCATCGAAGCATCATTGTTGTCTCGCCAGCTATTGCTTCTACGACTATCGCTACCGCTTAGTGATAAAGTAAAGCAATTACATGGCGATTGCATTTCATACCATAAAGCGACAACCATATGGCTCCTGCTAGTTGCCGATAACTCTGTTACATAACATGACCATCTCATACAATAAAATTTAGCATCATGTATTGACCATATCACATCACAACATGCCCTGGAAAAACAAGTTAACGTCCTCTACTTTGTTGTTGCAAGTTTTACGTGGCTGCTACGGTCTGAGCAAGAACCGTTCTTACCTACGCATCAAAAACCACAACGTGGTATATTGATTGCTTTTTGATCTTCAGAAAGAACCCTATTCATTGAATCCGATTCAACTGAAGTTGGAGAAACTGACACCCACCAACCACCTGTGTGCGAAGCACGTCTGTAGAACCAGTCTCGCGCAAGCGTACATGTAATGTCGGTTTGGGCCACTTCATCTAACAATACCGCTGAATCAAGAATCAACTAGTGACGGCAAGCAATATGTATATACCCATGCCCATAACTCCTTTGTGTTCTACTCGTGCATATAACATCTACGCATAGACCTGGCTCGGATGCCACTGTTGGGGAACGCAGTAATTTCAAAAACAATCCTACGCACACGAAGATCTATCTAGGTGAAGCATGGCAATGACAGGCGAAGACTGTTGTCCATGTACCCTCGTAGACTATAAGCGGAAGCGTTATGACAACACGGTTGATGTAGTCGAACGTCTTCACGATCCGACTGATCCTAGCACCGAAGGTACGACACCTCCGCGATCTGCACACGTTCAACTCGGTGATGTCCCACGAACTCTAGATCTAGCTGAGTGTTGAGGGAGAGTTTCGTCAACAAGACGGCGTGATGAAGCTACTGGAATAGGGCTTCGCCTAAGCACCGCTACAATATGACCGAGGTGGATTATGGTAGAGGGGGGAACCCGCACACGGTTATGACAATGATCAACTTGTGTGTCTATGGGGTGCCCCTCCCCCGTATATAAAGGAGTGGAGGAGGGAGAGGGCCGGCCCTCTATGGAGCGCCCTAGGGGAGTCCTACTCCCACCGAGAGTAGGATTCCCCCTTCCAAGTAGTAGGAGTAGGAGAGAAGGAAGGGGAGGAGAGAGGGAAAGAAAGGGGGGCGGACTGAAGGAAATATGCCCTAGAGGCAATAATAAAGTTATTATTTATTTCCTTATATCATGATAAATGTTTGTTATTCATGCTAGAATTGTATTAACCGGAAACATAATACATGTGTGAATACATAGACAAACAGAGTGTCACTAGTATGCCTCTACTTGACTGGCTCGTTGTTCAAAGATGGTTATGTTTCCTAACCATAGACATGAGTTGTCATTTGATTAACGGGATCACATCATTAGAAGAATTATGTGATTGACTTGACCCATTCCATTAGCTTAGCACTTGATCGTTTAGTTTGTTGCTATTGCTTTCTTCATGACTTATACATGTTCCTATGACTATGAGATTATGCAACTCCCGTTTACCGGAGGAACACTTTGTGTGCTACCAAACGTCACAACGTAACTGGGTGATTATAAAGGTGCTCTACAGGTGTCTCTGAAGGTACTTGTTGGGTTGGCGTATTTCGAGATTAGGATTTGTCACTCCGATTGTCGGAGAGGTGTCTTTGGGCCCTCTCGGTAATGCACATCACCTAAGCCTTGCAAGCATTGCAACTAATGAGTTAGTTGCGAGATGATGTATTACGGAACGAGTAAAGAGACTTGCCGGTAACCAGATTGAACTAGGTATTGAGATGCCGGCGATCGAATCTCGGGCAAGTAACATACCGATGACAAAGGGAACAACGTATGTTGTTATGCAGTCTGACCGATAAAGATCTTCGTAGAATATGTGGGAGCCAATATGAGCATCTAGGTTCCGCTATTGGTTATTGACCGGAGACGTGTATTGGTCATGTCTACATAGTTCTCGAACCCGTAGGGTCCGCACGCTTAACACTATGATGACAGTTATATTATGAGTTTATATGTTTTGATGTACCGAAGGAGTTCGGAGTCCCGGATGAGATCGTGGACATGACGAGGAGTCTCGAAATGGTTGAGACGTAAAGATCGATATATTGGATGACTATATTCGGACTTCGGAAAGGTTCTGAGTGATTCGGGTATTTTTCGGAGTACCGGAGAGTTACGGGAATTCGCCGGGGAGTATATGGGCCTTATTGGGCCATACGGGAATAGAGGAGAGAGGCCAAAAGGAAGGAGGCATGCGCCCCCCCCCCCTCTGGTCTGAATTGGACAAGGGGTGCAGCCCCCTTTTCCTTCTCCCTCTCCTCCTCTTTCCTTCACTCCTACTCCAACAAGGAAAGGAGGAGCCCTACTCCCGGTGGGAGTAGGACTCCCCCCTTGGCGCGCCCTCCTCCTAGGCCGGCCGCCTCCCCGCTTGCTCCTTTATATACAAGGGCAGGGGGGCACCTCTAGACACACAAGTTGATCAAGTTGATCGTCTCTTAGCCGTGTGCGGTGCCCCCCTCCACCATAGTCCACCTCGATAATACTGTAGCGGGGCTTAGGCGAAGCCCTGTGTCAGTAGAACATCATCATCATCACCACGCCATCGTGCTGATGAAACTCTCCCTCAACACTCGGCTGGATTGGAGTTCAAGGGACATCATCGAGTTGAACGTGTGTAGAACTCGAAGGTGCCGTGCGTTCGGTACTTTATCGGTCGGATCGTGAAGACGTACGACTACATCAACCGCGTTGTGCTAACGCTTCCACTTTCGGTCATGAGGGTACATGGACAACACTCTCCCCTCTCGTTGCTATGCATCACCATGATCTTGCGTGTGCGTAGGAATTTTTTTGAAATTACTATGTTCCCCAACAGTGGTATCAGAGCCAGGTTTTATGCGTAGATATCATATGCACGAGTAGAACACAAGTGAGTTGTGGGCGATATAAGTCATACTGCTTACCAGCATGTGATACTTTGGTTCGGCGGTATTGTTGGATGAAGTGGCCCGGACCAACATTACGCGTACGCTTACGCGAGACTGGTTTTACCGCCGTGTTATGCACACAGGTGACTAGCGGGTGTCAGTTTCTCCAACTTTAGTTGAACCGAGTGTGGCTACGCCCGGTCCTTGAGAAGGTTTAAATAGCACTAACTTGACAAACTATCGTTGTGGTTTTGATGCGTAGGTAAGAACGGTTCTTGCTCAGCCTGTAGCAGCCACGTAAAACTTGCAACAACAAAGTAGAGGACGTCTAACTTGTTTTTGCAGGGCATGTTGTGATGTGATATGGTCAAGACGTGATGAGATATAAGTTGTTGTATAAGATGATCATGTTTTGTTGAAGTTATCGGCAACTGGCAGAAGCCTTATGGTTGTCTCTTTATTGCATAAGATGCAAGCGCCAAATAATTGCTTTACTTTATCGCTATGCGATAGCAATAGTTGTAAGAGCAATAGTTGGCGAGACGACCATGTGACGACACATTGATATAGATCAAGATGATGGAGATCATGGTGTCATGCCGGTGACGATGGAAATCATGACGATGCTTTGGAGATGGAGATCAAAGGCACAAGATGATGATGGCCATATCATGTCACATATTTTGATTGCATGTGATGTTTATCTTTTATACATCTTATTTTGCTTAGTTCGACGGTAGCTTTATAAGATGATCTCTCACTAATTATCAAGGTACAAGTGTTCTCCCTGAGTATGCACCGTTGCGAAAGTTCTTCGTGCTGAGACACCACGTGATGATCGGGTGCGATAGGCTCTACATTCAAATACAACGGGTGCAAAACAGTTGCACATGCAGAATACTCAGGTTAAACTTGACGAGCCTAGCATATAACATATATGGCCTAGGAACACGGAGACCGAAAGGTCGAGCGTGAATCATATAGTAGATATGATCAACATGGTGATGTTCACCATTGAAACTACTCCATCTCATGTGATGATCGGACATGGTTTAGTTGATTTGGATCACGTGATCACTTAGAGGATTAGAGGGATGTCTATCTAAGTGGGAGTTCTTAAGTAATATGATTAATTGAACTTTAATTTATCATGAACTTAGTCTAGGTAGTATTAGCATATCTATGTTGTAGATCAATAGCTCGCGTTTAGCTCCCCTGTTTTATTTTTGATATGTTCCTAGAGAAAACTAAGTTGAAAGATGTTAGTAGCAATGATGCGGATTGGATCCGTGATCTGAGGTTTATCCTCATTGCTGCACAGAAGAATTATGTCTTTGATGCACCGCTAGGTGACAAACCTATTGCGGGAGCAGATGCAGATGTTATGAACATTTGGCTAGCTCAATATGATGACTACTTGATAGTTTAGTGCACCATGCTTAAACGGCTTAGAATCAGGACTTCAAAGACATTTTGAACGTCATGGACCATATGAGATGTTCCAGGAGTTGAAGTTAATATTTCAAGCAAATACCTGAGTTGAGAGATATGAAGTCTCCAACAAGTTCTATAGCTAAAAGATGGAGGAGAATAGCTCAAGCAGTGAGCATGTGCTCAGATTGTCTGGGTACTACAATCGCTTGAATCAAGTGGGAGTTAATCTTCCAGATAAGATAGTGATTGACAGAATTCTCTAGTCACCATCACCAAGTTAGTATAACTTCGTGATGAACTATGATATGCAAGGGATAACGGAAATGATTCCCAAGCTCTTCGTAATGCTGAAATCGACGAAGGTAGAAATCAAGAAAAATATCAAGTGTTGATGATAGACAAGACCACTAGTTTCAAGAAAAGGGCAAAGGGAAGAAGGGGAACTTCAATAAGAACCGCAAGCAAGTTGCTGCTCAAGTGAAGAAGCCCAAGTCTGGTCCTAAGCCTGAGACTAAGTGCTTCTACTGCAAAGGGACTGGTCACTGGAAGCGGAACTGCCCCAAGTATTTGGCAGATAAGAAGGATGGCAAAGTGAACAAAGGTATATTTGATATACAGATTACTGATGTGTATTTTACTAGTGTTCGTAGAAACCCCTCGGTATTTGATACTGGTTCAGTTGCTAAGAGTAGTAACTCGAAACGGGAGTGGCAGAATGAACATAGACTAGTTAAGGGTGAAGTGACGATGTGTGTGGTTCCAAAATTGATATGATCATCATCGCACACTCCCTATACTTTTGGGATTAGTGTTGAACCTAAATAAGTGTTATTTGATGTTTGCGTTGAGCATGAATATGATTTGATCATGTTTATTGCAATACGATTATTCATTTAAGTAAGAGAATAAATTGTTGTTCTGTTTACATGAATAAAACCTTATATGGTTACACACCCAATGAAAATGGTTCGTTGGATCTCGATCGTAGTAATACACATATTCATAATATTGAAACCAAAAGATGCAAAGTTAATAATGATAGTGCAACTTATTTGTCGCACTACCGTTTAGGTCATATTGGTGTAAAGCGCATGAAGAAAATCCATGCTGATGGACTATTGGAATCACTTGATTATGAATCAGTTGATGCTTGCGAACCATGCCTCATGGGCAAGATGACTAAGACTCCGTTCTCCGGAACAATGTAACAAGCAACAGATTTGTTGGAAATCATGCATACTGATGTATGTGGTTCGATGAATATTGAAGCTCGCGGCAGGTATCATTATTTTCTGATCTTCACAGATGATTTGAGCAGATATGAGTATATCTACTTGATGAAAGACAAGTCTGAAACATTTGAAAAGTTCAAAGAATTTCAGAGTGAAGTGGAGAATCATCGTAACAAAATAAAAGTTTCTACGATATGATCGCAGAAGTAAAATATTTGAGTTACGAGTTTGGCCTTCAGTTAAAACAATGTGAAATAGTTTCACTACTCACGCCACCTGGAACACCAAAGTGTAATGGTGTGTCTGAACGTTGTAACCGTGCTTTATTAGATATGGTGCGATCTATGACGTCTCTTACTGATTTACCGCTATCATTTTGGGGTTATGCATTAGAGACAGCTACATTCACGTTAAATAGGGCACCATCTAAATCCGTTGAGATGACACCGTGTGAACTATGGTTTGGCAAGAAACCTAAGTTGTCGTTTCTTAAAATTTGAGGTTGCAATGCTTATGTGAAAAAGTTTCAACCTGATAAGCTCAAACCCAAATCGAAGAAGTGCGCCTTCATAGGATACCCAAAAGAAAATGTTGGGTACACCTTCTATCATAGATCCGAAGGCAAGTTATTCGTTGCTGAGAATGGATCCTTTCTAGAGAAGGAGTTTCTCTCGAAAGAAGTGAGTGGGAGGAAAGTAGAACTTGATGAGGTAACTGTACCTGCTCGCTTATTGGAAAGTAGTTCATCATAGAAATCTGTTCCTGTGACTACTACACCAATTAGTGGGGAAGCTAATGATTATGATCATGTAACTTCAGATCAAGTTACTACCGAACCTCGTAGGTAAACCAGAGTGATATCCGCACCAGAGTGGTACGGTAATCCTGTTCTAGAGGTCATGTTACTTGACCATGGCGAGCCTATGAACTATGAGGAAGCGATGATGACCTCAGATTCCGTGAAATGGCTGGAGGCCATGAAATCTGAGATGAGATCCATGTATGAGAACAAACTATGGACTTTGATTGACTTGCCCATTGATCGGCGAGCCATTGATATTAAATGGATCTTCAAGAGGGAGACGGACGCTGATAGTAGTGTCACTATCTACAAAGCTAGAATTGTCGCAAAAGGTTTTCAACAAGTTCAAGGTGTTGACTACGATGAGAGTTTCTCGCTCGTATCTACGCTTAAGTCTGTCCGAATCATGTTAGCAATTGCCACATTTTATGGAATCTGGCAAGTGGATAAACAAAACTGCATTCCTTAATGGATTTATTGAAGAAGAGTTGTATATGATGCAACCAGAAGGTTTTGTCAATCCTAAAGGTACTAACAAAATATGCAAGCTCCAGCGATCCATCTATGGACTGGTGCAAGCATCTCAGAGTTGGAATATACGCTTTGATAAGTTGATCGAAGCATATAGTTTATACAGACTTGCGGTGAAGCCTGTATTTACAAGAAAGTGAGTGGGAGCATTACAACATTTCTGATAAGTATATGTGAATGACATATTGTTAATCGGAGATAATGTAGAATTATTCTGCAAAGCATAAAGGAATGTTTGAAAGGAGTTTTTCAAAGAAAGACCTCGGTGAAGCTGCTTACATATTGAGCATCAAGATCTATAGAGATAGATCAAGACACTTGATAAGTTTTTCAATGAGTACATACCTTGACAAGTTTTTGAAGTAGTTCAAAATGGAACAGTTAAAGAAAGAGTTCTTGCCTGTTTTACAAGGTGTGAAACTTAGTAAGACTCAAAGCCCGACCATGGCAGAAGATAGAAAGAGAATGAAAGTCATTCCCTATGCCTTGCCCATAGGTTCTATAAAGTATGTCATAATGTGTACCAGACCTATTGTATACCCTGCCCTGAGTTTGGCAAGGGAGTACAATAGTGATCTAGGAGTAGATCACTGGACATTGGTCAAAATTATCCTTAGTGGAATAAGGATATGTTTCTCGATTATGGAGGTGACAAAAGGTTCGTCGTAAAGGGTTACGTCGATGCAAGTTTTGACACTGATCCAGATGACTCTAAGTCTCAATATGGATACATATTGAAAGTGGGAGCAATTAGCTAGAATAGCTCCGTGCAGAGCATTGTTGACATAGAAATTTGCAAAATACGTACGGATCTGAATGTGGCAGACCCGTTGACTAAACTTCTCTCACAAACAAAACATGATCACACCTTAGTACTCTTTGGGTGTTAATCACATAGAGATGTGAACTAGATATTGACTCTAGTAAACCCTTTTGGTGTTGGTCACATGTCGATGTGAACTATGGGTGTTAATCACATGATTATGTGAACTATTGGTATTAAATCACATGGCGATGTGAACTAGATTATTGACTCTAGTGCAAGTGGCAGACTGAAGGAAATATTCCCTAGAGGCAATAATAAAGTTATTATTTATTTCCTTATATCATGATAAATGTTTATTATTCATGCTAGAATTGTATTAACCGGAAACATAATACATGTGTGAATACATAGACAAACAGAGTGTCACTAGTATGCCTCTACTTGACTAGCTCGTTGATCAAAGATGGTTATGTTTCCTAACCATAGATATGAGTTATCATTTGATTAACGGGATCACATCATTAGAAGAATGATGTGATTGACTTGAACCATTCCATTAGCTTAGCACTTGATCGTTTAGTTTGTTGTTATTGCTTTCTTCATGACTTATACATGTTCCTATGACTATGAGATTATGCAACTCCCGTTTACCGGAGGAACACTTTGTGTGCTACCAAATGTCACAACATAACTGGGTGATTATAAAGGTGCTCTACAGGTGTCTCCGAAGGTACTTGTTGGGTTGGCGTATTTCGAGATTAGGATTTGTCACTCCGATTGTCGGAGAGGTATCTCTGGGCCCTCTCGGTAATGCACATCACCTAAGCCTTGCAAGCATTGCAACTAATGAGTTAGTTGCGAGATGATGTATTACGGAACGAGTAAAGAGACTTGCCGGTAACGAGATTGAACTAGGTATTGAGATGCCGATGATTGAATCTCGGGCAAGTAACATACCGATGACAAAGGGATCAACGTATGTTGTTATGCGGTCTGACCGATAAAGATCTTTGTAGAATATGTGGGAGCCAATATGAGCATCCAGGTTCCGCTATTGGTTATTGACCGGAGACGTGTCTCGGTCATGTCTACATAGTTTTTGAACCCGTAGGGTCCGCACGCTTAACGCTATGATGACAGTTATATTATGAGTTTATATGTTTTGATGTACCGAAGGAGCTCGGAGTGCCGGATGAGATCGGGGACATGACGAGGAGTCTCGAAATGGTCGAGACGTAAAGATCGATATATTGGACGACTATATTCGGACTTCAGAAAGGTTCCGAGTGATTCGGGTATTTTTCGAAGTACCGGAGAGTTACGGGAATCCGCCAGGAAATATATGGGCCTTATTGGGCCATACGGGAATAGAGGAGAGAGGCCAAAAGGAAGGAGGCATGCACCCCACCTCTGGTCCGAATTGGACAAGGGGTGCAGCCCCCTTTTCCTTCTCCCTCTCCTCCTCTTTCCTTCACTCCTACTCCAACAAGGAAAGGAGGAGTCCTACTCCCGGTGGGAGTAGGACTCCCCCCTTGGCGCGCCCTCCTCCTAGGCCGGCCGCCTCCCCCCTTGCTCCTTTATATACAGGGGAAGGGGGGCACCTCTAGACACACAAGTTGATCAAGTTGATCGTCTCTTAGCCGTGTGTGGTGCCCCCCTCCACCATAGTCCACCTCGATAATATTGTAGCGGTACTTAGGCGAAGCCCTGCGTCGATAGAACATCATCATGGTCACCACGCCGTCGTGCTGACGAAACTCTCCCTCAACACTCGGCTGGATCGGAGTTCGAGGGACGTCATCGAGTTGAACGTGTGCAGAACTCGGAGGTGCTGTGCGTTCGGTACTTGATCGGTCGGATCATGAAGACGTACGACTACATCAACCGCGTTGTGCTAACGCTTCCGCTTTCGGTCTACGAGGGTACGTGGACAACACTCTCCCCTCTTGTTGCTATGCATCACCATGATCTTGCGTGTGCGTAGGATTTTTTTTTTAAATTACTATGTTCCCCAACACGGCCCCCACCCAATTTGGATTGGGCTAGGGGGGCACGCCTCCCACCTTTTGCCTTCCTCTCCTCTATTCCACTAAGGCCCAATAAGGCCCATATACTCCCCGGGGGGTTCTGGTAACCTCCCAGTACTCCGGAAATGCCCGAACTCGTCCGGAACCATTCCGATGTCCAAACATAGGCTTCCAATATATCGATATTTATGTCTCGACCATTTCGAGACTCCTCGTCATGTCCGTGATCATATCCGGCACTCCGAACTACCTTCGGTACATCAAAACACATAAACTCATAATACCGATCGTCACTGAACGTTAAGCGTGCAGAGCCTGCGGGTTCCAGAACTGTAGCGACCAGACCTCAAACAGTATGATCTCTGTGTATAAGTGTCATCCCTGGATCGGTAATGCTTACACACACAATACTTGAAGGATTTATAACAGAGTGGCAATCACACACTTATTACATCGAATGTCTCAAAAGAGAACTTATTACAATAAATATGGCTTAAGGCCATCTAATACGATAACAGCGGAAGGCTTGGAAGATAAAGTGAGTCCATCAACTCCAACGGCATCACTGAGTGAAAGACCACGACCTAAGGCTCCTTACTCGTCGTCTGAAAAGTCTGCAACATGGTACGTTTCAGCCCAAAAAACGGGTCAGCACATAGAATATGCTGGCAATGTAACACAAGAGAGTAATGAACGGAATAATGCTATCACTACATGCATATATGGTTTGGTGGAGGCTGTAAGGTTAAAGGTTTTGCGAAAAGCCAATTTTTCCCTACTGCAAAGGAATAAATTTCATTTAACTATCATGGCGGTTGTTAAACATTGAGAAGGTTCACCCAACTCAATCCCAATTAAAAATAATCATCATTAAACCCAATCAAATTATATTAAGAGTGATGAGATGCACATGATAATCCAAGAACCAGATACTCAAGATGTCCATAACCGGGGACACGGCTAACCATGATTAGTTTGTACACTCTGCAGAGATTTGTGCACTTTTCCCCACAAGACTCGATCTCCTTCGTTAGAGTTCTCGCACTACATGGTGTTTGAGAAACGGATGACCGAGACACAGTCTTTCCGAAGAGGTCCCCTTAACCGATAGATAGGCCGGTACACCTACAATCCCCTACATCTGCTAGCCCATCATGGAAAGGTTTCCCACAACTTACTCAACTATGCCAGAGCCCATAATGGCATGTGGCTGCACACGGAATTTTCCAGTATGAATAATCTTATGATCCCTTTGAGCCTGGGTGGCGGTCCATAGGAGAATCACACGGTACCCCAGGATTTCCAAAAATACAGGCAATCACTGGGTTCCCCAGGTGCCTCAATCCACTCAAATGTATATTAAAGTTGCCACCTTAAGTAACCATTAATTTAGCAATCTCATATCTGTCATGAATATACTCAAACCCAATCCACGTCTACGAGCATAGCATGGCAATATAAGCAACGTAGAAGTAACTCCCAGGGTTTGATAATAAACAAGTGAATAGGTACTACCTCATCTACTTCCCAAACCCCACAATTTAATTCAGATCCTAACCATGCAATGTTTGAGGGTTGATCTAATGCAATGAAAACTGGGTAGTAAGAGGTATGATCAAAGTGTTACTTGCCTTGATGATGATCCGCGAAACCTAGAGACTCGATGTAGCACGCTTCGCACTCCGGGTACTCTATCGCAATCAAACAAGCATACAATAAGAAATCAAGCAAAAGCATGGGTAAAACTCAAATAGGAGATCTAACTAGAAAGTTCAACTTAAGAACTCCGGTTTGCAAAAAGAATCAAATCAAACGAAGCAACAAAACTCAAACGGCGAGAGAAACAAGCTTCATTTACTAATCTGGACTAAGGTCAAATTTTACAGTAGCAAAAACTTGTTTAAGTTGGTTAAATGGAAAGAGGGTTTCGAGATGAAACTCTAGGCGCTTGGATCGCCTAATTCCGATAAACAAGCGAAAAGTTATACTAGAACGAAAATCAGATCAGAAATCGCGATCGAAAATAATCGCGGAAAATCCAAGAAAAAGAAAAACTGACGAACATGCTAACGAACGAACGTTCGCTGTCTGCGGCTAAAAGGTGAAAACCGTTCGTAAAAACGAATGTACGGACGAACGTCCGCTAAATAAGTAAACCGAAAAATATAAAACGGATCTAAAAAAATAAAAAAAATCGCGGATCTAAAAAACAATATGGTTTTCCGAAGAAAACCGGAAAACCGGCGGCGGCAACGCTACCTCCTGCAAGTCCAGCGAGGGGCGGCGGGTGGGCGGCGGCAGCTCCGGCGAGGCGGCGTGGCGGCGCGGCGGCGGCGGCTTAGGGTTAGGGTTTGGGGCGGGGCTGGTGGGCTGCGGGGGGTGCGGCTTTTAAGGGGCCGGCCCGGAGAGTCCTAGCCGAATACAGCCCTAAGTCGGTTTGCCTTTTTTTTAAATAATTTCGACGTGCAGAAAAAAGAAAGAAAAGAAATACTAAACGGACTCCAAAAATCCCGAAATAAATTTTCCCCGTCCTCTAAAAATAAGGCGGACAAGGTGAACATTTATTTGGGCCTAAAATGCAATTTTGAAAAACGCATATTTTTCCTAATTCAAATAAAATAGCGATAAAACTCCGAATAAAAATCTTATTTGATTTTAATATTAAATCTCTGATATTTCTTTATTTTGAGGAAGTCATTTTATCCTCTCTCTTTTATTTTTTTTATAAAAGAAATATTTCAGAGAAAAATAATTAAAATCAAACGATCCTCTTTTCAAAATTCGAGAAGAACTCAAATATGAAAATGACGAAATCCCCAACTCTCTCCCTAGGTCCTTGAGTTGCGTAGAATTTCTAGGATCAACCAAAATGCAATAAAACATGATATGCAATGATGATCTAATGTATAACATTCCAAATTGAAAATTTGGGATGTTACAAGAACTATGTAGACATGACCAAGACTCATCACTGAACAATAACCAATAGTGGAACCTGGATGCTCATATTGGTTCCTACATATTCTACGAAGATCTTTATCGGTCAAACCGCACAACAACATACGTTGGTCCCTTTGTCATCTACTTGCCCGAGATTCGATCATCGGTATCTCAATACCTAGTTCAATCTCGCTACCGGCAAGTCTCTTTACTTGTTCCGTAATGCATCATCCCGCAACTAACTCATTAGTTATATTGCTTGCAAGGCTTATAGTGATGTGCATTACCAAGAGGGGCCAGAGATACCTCTCCGATATTCGGAGTGACAAATCATAATCTTGATCTATGCCAACTCAACAAACACCATTGGAGACACCTGTAGAGCATCTTTATAGTCACCCAGTTATGTTGTGACATTTGATAGAACACTAAGTGTTCCTCCGGTATTTGGGAGTTGCATGATCTCATAGTCATAGGAACATGTATAGGTTATGGAGAAAGCAATAGCAACAAACTAAACGATCAACGCGCTAAGCTAACGGATGGGTCAAGTCAATCACATCATTTTCTAATGATGTGATCTCATTAATCAAATGACAACTCATGTCTATGGTCAGGAAACATAACCATCATTGATTCAACGAGCTAGTCAAGTAGAGGCATACTAGTGACACTTTGTTTGTCTATGTATTCACACATGTACTAAGTTTCCAGTTAATACAATTCTAGCATGAATAATAAACATTTATCATGATATAAGGAAATATAAATAACAACTTTATTATTGCCTCTAGGGCATATTTCCTTCAGGGGCATCCTCGGGCGCACGCCCCACTTCGTCCTCGAGCGCCTCGAGGGTGGCAACGAGCCGCCGCTCGAGTACCCGGCGGCCCCGGTGCCGGTCCCCCGCCGCAGTGGTGACCCTTGGCTAACGCAGCGCATGGCGGGAGGGTCCTCTTCCTCCTCCTGCTCCCGCTCCTCCGGTTTGTCGACGCTTGCCAGCGTCAAGGCCGAGCCCGTGGAGATGCCGCTCAGTCGGGGCACCCGCGGCGGCGCCCTGTCATCAACAAGGGTGGTCGTGCCTCCTCTGCTCTTTCCCCCCGCCTCGTCAAGCCGAAGATGGAGTTGGGCCTCGTCGCCATGAAGAGCGAGCACGAGGACAAGGGCGCCGCCGACGAGGCTGCCATCAAGTGGGCACGTGAGGACTGGGCCCGGCTGGAGATGGAGTGTCAGCGTCACGCCCTAGAGGAGATCGCCTCTCAGCGCCATGGCCGCGGCAAGGGCGATGTCATCGTCCTCGAGGACAGCGACGACGAGCCGCCGCCACCAAGGTGACCCCGGGCAGGGGTCCAACAGGGACGGCGGCAACGTGAAGAAGGAGGAGGACGACGACGACGGAGGCGACTACAGCGCCTTCATCAAGCTCTTTGGCATGTATGCGGCGCGGCACGGCGGGCGCGGGCGGCGGTGGCGCGACAGTAGTAGTAGTAGTTTTTCTATTTTGTTTTAGATTTATGTTTTCAATATGTAAAAAACGATGGAACGCCTAATTTTGTGGAATCTGCGTTGTGTTTGGCTGAATTTCGGCCAAGTATGTTTTTAAAACCTTTAAAAACGGCGCCTGGGGGTGACCTGGGGGCGGCGGCTGGGAACCCGATCGCCCCATGCCGTTTTTTCAGCCAGCGCGCCACCAGGGCGGCGCTATTTCAAGCCCCTGGGGGCGAACGACTGGAGATGCTCTAAGCCGCTAGTGTAGCTATCACATCCATGCATTCTTGGAATGGGATGAATCCCGGAGAAGAGATGCAGTTAGCTCAGAATGGAAGGCCTGGTCAGCAAGTGTAGCAAGTGTGCAAAGGAACAAAAAGGTGACTAGCCCAAAATATAAAACCAACCACCTGACACCTAGCCAGCCCCCACATTTATTGGACCATAGGCCCAAACATGTAGGATACCCACTGCAGCCTTTTAAACTTGTGGTTATGCCTCTTTTCTCTCTTGTGCCGGTTCCTCTTCCTCTCCTGACCTTGGCGTGAATGCATCTCCACTTGTCAGGTTGCTAACATCCCCTCTTTCTTCAGAACTGTCTTGACCCTAAGGCGGAGCTTGTGGGAAACGACACTTGATATCTTCGAGGTCTCCCATGTTTCTTGTGTCGCCACTTCGTCTTGCCAGCGTATGAGGCCTTGTTCGTGAACCTTGCGTGCGCCGCGGCGCCAACGATGATCCAGGATCTCCACCGGAGTATTGGGCACACCCGAAACTGCAGGAAAATGAGATGACACATTTGTACCTAGGATCAAAGCCTGGCGGAGCTATGAAACGTGGAATATCGGGAAAATTGAGGACCCCCGGCAACTTGAGTTCGTAAGTGATTGCATTGATGCGCCTGATCACCGGGAAAGCTCCAAAGAACTTGAAGCTAAATTTGTGATTAGCCCGACCAGCCACTGATCTTTGGATATGTATGGTTGAAGCTTGAGAAAGGTTTGATCCCCCACTTGGAACTCGTGCTAGGAACTTTTCTTGTCAGCCTAATCTTTCATAATTTGCTTCGCAAAGTCAAATGTTATTGTAGCACATCCTACATTTGTTGTCTCTTCTAACTATGCATTTAGTTCAGGTATTTGTGTCTTCTATTCTGCTGTGATGCCCAACTGCCTCGGCTCCTTTCCATAAACCACCAAGAATGGTGTTTTGCCCAGAGTTGAACGGAAAGCCGTGCGATACCAGAATTCAGCTAGAGCCAACCAGTTGCTCCATTTTTTGGTGTGCTCTGAACAAAACATCTTAAATACGTCTCCAGGCACTAATTGACCTATTCCGTGTGCCCATCCGTTTGAGGATAGTATGCTGAATTCATTTTCAGTTCTACTCCTTGCAAGGTGAAGTCAAGAGAGACCCCGTCAAAGACCCTTGCCACACTTTGCTCATAAATATTGCAACCCTGTCAAAGACCAAGGCTTCTAGCATGCCATTACTTGTATATGTTCTCAATGTACAGTTGTGCCATCCGTTGAACTATATATGGATGTGAGATTGGCAGAAAGTGGGCATACTTGGAAAATGTGTCAACCACCACCAAGATACGGTTTGCTCTTCCAGAAATTGGTAATGCTTCGATGAAGTCAAGAGAGACCCCGTCCCAACAACATTAGCGACGGGTAGAGGATGAAGCAAACCTAGGTATAGTGATCGATCGTGTTTTGCCTGCTGGCAAATTTGGCACGTTTGCACATGTTCTTTGATGTGAGCTTTCATCCCCGACCATGCAAACAACTGCTTGATCCTGCTATCTGTAGCCGGATACCCCTAGTGGGCGCCCACAAGCTATCATGCAGGGCACACATGATTTGATTTGGTAACTTCGGATTGTTGACTAACCACACTCATGCCTGAAACCTAAGCACTCCTTGGTGGAAGGTGAACTTTCCATTGGCTACTGGTGCTAAAGCCAATTAAGTAATGAGTTGTTCTGATTTTGGTTCTTGTTTGTAACCTTGTGTGACCTCCAAGAGCCATGCTGGTCGACATACTGACATTGAGTTCAACTACTATGTTGCTTGCAAAGGTCTTCGGGACAATGCATCGACAACACTATTTTCAACACTTTTTTATATTGTATCTGATATTGTAGTCCGAACAACTTCGTGAAGGCTTTTTGTTGTCATGTAGTGTGTAGTCGTTGCTCTTGTAGGTGAATTAGGCTTTTTTGGTCTGTCTTAATGATGAATTCAGAAAACCGCGGATATGTTCTCCATTGACCCATGACTAGCACCATTGCTAGATACTCCTTTTCATATGGGGAAGGCCCTCTTGTTCTGGGACCTATGGCCTTACTGAGATAGGCAATATGATGTCCTTCCTGTTGTAGAACTGCTCCTACACTGTACACACGCGTCTATCTCTGCGATAAAGGGTTTCGTGAAGTCTGGCAATGCAAGAGTTGGAGCTGAGATTAGTGTAATTTTTGAAGCTTCAAACGCCTCTTGAGCAGCTGGGGTCCACTAAAACTGTTGATTCTTGCATAGCAGTGTACTCAATGGTAGACTGTCTCGTGCAAGGGATAAAGGAAGACCATGGTTCCAAACAGATCTGTATGTTCTTATGGAGGCTTTCTGAACACTCCCTACCCGCTGAAGATGTGAGAGCACACTGGAATATGACGACTACGAGCGTGTGCAGATTGTGTGGAGCTGAGGACTCTTGAAGGCACTCCTTGCTTGAATTCTTGATGGCCAGGTACGTGTGGGCACTTGTTGATGGAGAACTTGTAGATCATCTTTGTCGGACTACAGGACCAAGTGCCAAGCAATGGCTTTTCCCCATGATTGAGACTTTATCACATGAGGAATTTGTCTAGGTGGTAATGACGTTGTGAGTTGGTGGTCTAGGAGGAAAGCGGTCCATGAGGAAATCTTCCAAAGCCCTTCGACCACTCATCAGTTTATCTACAAGTCCATAATATAGGTTGATGCCACTCCTAAAAAAGCTACACAAGCATAGGTCGCGCCAAGGCCTGCTCATACAATACCTAAAGCACCTCCCCATGGGTTATGCTAAAATCCATGTTGACGCCAGGATTGCGAGATCCACGAGAGGAGGATTGGTGGTTGCAGTCTCCCGGGATGAATTTGGAAAATTCTTGGGAAGCTCTTCCCTGGTGGTTCATGGTGTACTCGATGTGGCATGTTTGGAAGTTGTCGCATGCCGTGAAGCCTTATCCCTCGCTGAGGATCTTCAAGCTAATGGTGAATGACATCAGCAGAGGTACTCATGGAAGGTATGGCTCGATTATCAATGGGATCAAGCTGAGCGTGGCAACGTTTAACTGCTAATTCACCTTTGAAGGACTAGCTGCCAATACAGATGCTGATAGGCTAGCCAAACAGTCTCATTGTCTTGATTAGGGGTCACATGTCTGGTTGGGCGAACCCCACGATCCTTTTTTAGGTAAATGCATCAGTGTTAAATGAAGTTGCACAGCATATGCAGTTTGGTGCCACAAGTTAAAAATCCGAAAAATTGGTGTCGGAACTTGTCTCAAGGTGCATGCATGGTTCGATTCTCGTATGTAGCCATATATGCAGCTCGCGTGGCGTGACAGGGTGGCGCCGGGCCCATTGTCAATGACTGGGCGGAGCTGGAGTGATGCTTTTTTAAACACCCCTGAATTAATAACAAATCTTGTAAAAAGCCCAAGAAATGCCATTATACATCTCTATGACGGTTGGGCGTGAACAGTACGAAGGGAAAGTTCATATGTAAAAAAAATAGTGTCAACGCGGGATTAAACCAGAGACCACATCAAAAAACCTGGTTGTGGTAGCAACCGAACCAATTCAAATTTAATGCCAATCTAAGATAAGTAGGCCTAATGTTCTATACACCAACACGCGCAAGGGACTTAAATGGGCCGCAGTTACTACATCCCATTGTTCATATTATTTAATTTATAATTCATTTTTCAGGTAAAACGTTAATATTTTGTATAGTTACACGAGCATTCTTTCAAATAAGTTATTTTGTTTTGATTCGTATAACACACAAAAATTTTATCTTTATTTTTTACTCTGATTATAATTCACATATTTTCACCAAATTATAAAAAATAAAAAAAATAAATGAAAAGGGCTAAAGTGACTGCAGCCTATTTAACATGGTGTGTGTGTGTGTGTGTGTGTGTGTGTGTGTGTTGTTCTATAGGTCATTAAGCTTCGTTATCACGAGTGGACAACAAATTGAACGTGTCTTTGGCTTGCACAACCACCTTTGTAGAAGGAGATCGCGGGTTCGAACCTCGTGCATGTTATTTTTGAGTAAAATGCATTATAAATCCTAAATCTATGGGAGATGTGTCAGTTTAGTCATATAACTTCGAAACTACAGCATTGGATACTGAAAACTATTGAAGGTGTGTCAGTTTAGTTTTATAACTTCGAAACAGCAGTTTTTCGTTCCATAACAATGTAAATTTGTTCATCTCAGGTTCTAAGTTTGCATGGCTAACATCTATGTTGCATGCTTTCAAAATGAGCCCTTTATATGTGTTGATTTTCCAAAAAGTGGTTTATACGCTTTCATATCGTAGTGCATGTTCCATTATGCCCGCCCACCACCTGTGTGGCCATGAGCCACAGGGCAGCCTCGCCGAGAGTTTTGGCGTGCTCGTCGGGGAGACCCCGAGCTAGTCAAAATGGAGGATGACATCCCTCTCCCTTAGTGCGGCCATCAGGAAGACCCCGAGCCAATCGGGATGGAGGAAGCCAACCCCCTCTCTCTCATGGCACCCTTGGCGTAGAGCTGGTCGTGAAGGTTGTTGTTTGGGCACGAGTATGGCCATGAGTGGGGAATTGTCGCCGCTGGTCGATAACACGAAGGAGTGCGCGGAAGCTGCAAAGGTCCGCGAGAGTGACACAACCGTAACACGAGCCATCGGTGGGTAGCAATTGAATGTTGTGCGATTTGCTACTGCGGTGTGAGGCTGAGATGACCGTTCTGCAACAGTCCAAGCATCTCAAAGCGACACGTTGGCGGATCAATGTTGGACATGCAAGTTTAGAACTTGAGATGGACAAACTTATATAGTTTCGGGACCCAAGACTGTAGTTTTGAAGTTATAGGACTAAACTGACACACCTCCAATAGTTTTAGGAAGTAAAACTACAGTTTAAAGTTATAATACTAAACTGACACACCTTCGGTAGTTTTAGGACTTATGATGCATTGTACCCGTTATTTTTCATACTAATTTGCCCTTTGTGTTGTTTCCTGGTGGGTGGGGCCCAACCGTCATAGAGACATGTAGTGGCTTTTCATGTTTTTACAAGATTTGTTATTAATTCAGGGCTGTTTCTGCAAAAAAGCATCACTCCAGCTCAACCTACTCATTGACAAAGGGCCTGGTGTCACCCTGTCATGCCACGCGAGCACGATGGGCTAATCAACTCGCACAAGATCAACGAATATAGGATGCACATCACCAAAAGTGCGTTTACTCCGTGGCCACGGCGACGCGAGGGACGGCAACCACGACAAGGTCAGACCGGAGCCGTGCCGTGACACCAAACTCCTCCGTCATGTCCAGATCCTCGGCCGCCACCCCGCCTGGCAGCTCCCAGTCGAAGTGGAACAGCAGCGCCGCCAGCGCGAGCTCCACGTGCGCCAGCCCGAAAGCCATGCCGGGGCATATCCTCCTCCCGCCGCCGAACGGCACGAACTCGAAGTCCGCCCCCTTGAAGTCCCTCCCGTTCTGCTCGAACCGCTCCGGCGCGAACTTCTCGGGCGCGTCCCAGTGCACCGGGTCCATGCCGATCGCCCACGCGTTCACGATCACCATGACCCCCTCCGGCACGTCCAGGCCCAGAACCTGACACGGGCTCCCGCACCTGCGTGGCAGCAGAAGTGGCGCCGGCGGGTGCATCCTCAGCGTCTCCTTGATGACAAACCCAAGGTATCGCAGATCTGTCAGGTCGGCCTCCTTCACCTTGCCGTGCCCGGCGAGTTGCTGCCGGACCTCGTCTTGCGCCTTCCGCATAACCCGCGGGTTCCGTATCAGCTCCGCCATCGCCCACTGCAGCGTCGTCGCCGACGTCTCGCTGCCGGCGCCAAACATGTCCTAACAACGACATCAAGAAACAGAGGAGCTAATTGATCAAGGAGTTTCGGAGAGGAATTTCTAGCACGGCGATTTCGCAAAAGCGGGGCTTACCAGCATGACGGTCTTGATGTTGTCAGTGGTGAGTGGATACTGGGAGTCCGCTTCCTTTTGGAGTCTCAGGAGCACGTCGAGCAAGTCTTCTTCTTTGTCGCCGTCACCGCCCGGGCCTCTGTTCTCCTGGTGCTCCTGGATGATGGTGTCCATGAACAGCTTCATGCCTTGGCTATGGCGCTGTATCCTGCCGGGGACGCTGCTAAGGAGCCGCACGAGGCGCGAGGAGGGGAAAATGTCGGGAAGGGTCATCCCGGGCACGATTTTGAGTCCCTCTTGCAGCATCTTCAGGTACGTGTCCCGCTGCTTGAACCGGCCGCCGACGATGGCGCGCACCGTAGAATCAGCGACGTACGCCGATATGCGCTCGCTCAGGTTCACCGGCGAAGACGAGGCAGAAGCCGCCGCGACGGAGCGGAGGAGGCGCCCGAGCTCCTCCTCGCGGGCGGGGCGGAAGGACTGGACGCGGCGGGAGCTGAGGATCTCGACGGTGCATATCTTGCGAAGCTGCCGCCACGCGTCGCCGTAGGGCGCGAAGATGAGGCCCTCGGCGTCGCCGTACGCCATCTGCTGCATGGAAGTCAGAGGTCTGGATGCGAAGGAGGCGTCGTGGGTCTTCATGATCTCGCGCGCGGCGTCAGGGGACGACGCGACCACGGCGTCGAGCTCGCCGAGGCGGAGCATCATCAGCGGGCCGTGGCGCCGCCCGAGGTCGCGCAAAGCACGGTGTGGGAGAGCGCCGGCGAGGTGGTGCAGGTGGCCGATGACCGGCAGCGCCCATGGCCCCGGCGGGAGCCGCACGGCCCTGCCGCCGGGGCCACGATGAGGCGCTGGGCGCCTGGATTTGAAGAGGGTGAGCGGGATGGCGAGGAGAAGAAAGAGAAGCAGGCAGATCGGGAGCACGGCGGCCATGGCAGCTTGGATCGATGTTGCTCGAATGGTTGGTAGGGGAATGTTTATGCTTTTCCACGATGATTACTTGTAAAGTCAATGGTCAAACTCATCTAGATTTTTTTTTATCTTTTTGAGAAAAAGCCAGCCACAAGTTATATTACTCACGGACTAGGATTACAATCCTCCATGAGGATATCTCTGAGGTTTGGAGGAACATTTCCGAAAGTAAAAAACTGTCCTTGTCTCCTAGCGAGAGCGGCTAGCTCATATGCCATCATGTTGCTGGACCTTTTAACTGCTTTGAAGCTTACTTCCTTGAACACTTTTGTCAGGTGCCTGATGTCCGTAACCAGGGGGAAAAGCGCAGACTGATTACAAGATGTGCTGTGCAGTAAAGATGGGACTATAGTACAATCAGATTCCACACATACAGGACCATTGTAATATTTCTTCAGAACGCCGAGACCAAACAACACATCAGCCATCTCAGCTTCTTCTGCATCTTTACAGGCCTGGGGTCGTTGTCCACAAGCCAAAGCAACCACACCCCGGTGATCTCTGACAATAATTCCCGCCGAAGTATCCCCGGTGTCTTGGAAGGAAAGATGGGTCCGAATTCAGTTTCCAGATGCCCGCATCAGGTGGTTCCCACAGGCTCCCCGTTGTCCGTCTTTGTTCCTCCCTTGGCGCACCCAGATGGAATGCATGCCCAGCTACGTCAGCACTGTCCACACTGTCACACTTCGTATTCTGCCCCCAAGGTAGCTTCCCTCTTCTGATTTCCTCGCGCCTCGTGTCTATAACATGTGCGCCTTGGTCTCCCATCAGGTGGTATGTGTCGGAGTAAGGGTGGTTCACTGATCCACTAATTCCAATCTCTGTAGCATATTTAGCTAGGAATTGGACGGACTGTCCTATCGTTGCTTTGCCCTCCCCATGGATGCAATCATCACGGAGCCACCAGGCCCTCCATAACAGGAGCATGGTTTTGCTACGTACATCGGCAGTATGTTTGCCCAGAAGATTCTGAAGCCAATCGTTTCCAGTAAAACAAAATTGATTCTCCGCCGGCAAGTTCCAATGCTTTCGCATTTCCTCTCTGATCGCTCGTGCTTTGGTGCACTTGATGACAGCATGGAACTCATCTTCCTCTTCCCTCCCGCAGATCGTACAGACACTGTCAGTCTCAATAGTTCGTTTCCATTTATTCTTCTTTGTGGGGAGGGTTTCAATGGCCACCCGCCACGCAAAGATCTTAACTTTTTCTGGGACTTTTGCTTTCCAGATCATGTCCCAAAAGCCTCTGTTGTCCGCTTCAGTTCCAGAGCTGGATGCCCTCATATTGCCGAGCTGTTTTATGTTAGCTCCCAGCTTGTAAGCACTCCGGACAGAGAAAATCCCCGTTCTTTCCTCATGCCAAGCAACACAATCATCCACCTCATTCCTTGGAGTTTTAATTTTGCAAATTTCTTCTGCATCATATCTATGGAATAATTGGTGGATCAAGTCCTCATCCCATTCATTTCCTTCTCTCTTCATTAGCTGATTCACCCACCGTAATCTTGATCGCCTCTTGAAAGTGGTAATCTTCAGCCCACTCTTCCTAGGAACCCATTGATCTCTTTGGATTTGGATTTTCTTCCCATTTCCCACTCTCCAAATCAGGCCCTTCTTCAGCAGTTCTAGACCATGCTCTATACCTCTCCATGCCTGGGAAGCGTCAGAGAAGAAGACGGTATCCAGTAGATCACCTTTTGGATAGTATTTGGATTTCAAAACCCTCGCACACAAGCTGTTTGGATTCTGAATGAGGCGCCAACCTTGTCTCGCTAAGAGAGCTTGGTTGAAAATTTGCATGTCACGAAAGCCAATCCCTGCTGCTCTCTTCGGCTTAATCATACGTTCCCATGCCATCCAGTGAACTTTCCTTTGTCCCTCCTCCTCTCCCCACCAGAATTCCCTAATGAAACGCTCGTACTTCTCGCAGAAGCCCACTGAGAACTTGAAAACACCCATAGCAAAGGTTGGCAGCGCTTGAACAATTGCTTTGACGTGCACCTCTTTCGCAGCAAAAGACATATGTCTTCCAGCCCAATCGCTACACATTTTCAAGAATCTGTCCATGATAGGCTGGAACTTCTCATCTTTCATTCTACCCTCCGGGGTTGGGAGCCCCAGGTACTTGCTTTCGAACATAGAGGAGTCACAAGCTAGGATCGCCTTGCTTTCATCTTGCAAAGCACTAGGGCAACTCTCACTGAATAAAATGGAACACTTGCTGGTGCTTAAGAGTTGGCCTGTACATCTCTGGAACATATTGAGGGCGCTTTTCACTATTCTGGCTTGGTCACAGGAAGCTTTAAAGAACACCAAACTATCATCCGCAAACAGTAAGTTTGATATCCCCGGGCTATTGCGAGCCACCTTCACCGAGACAAGTTCCCTCCTCGAACCTCATTATTAAAAATGGTAGCAAGCCCATCAGCAACGAACAAAAATAAATAAGGGCTTAGTGGGTCACCTTGCCGGAGTCCTCTCGAGGGGATGAAAGGTTCGAGTACTTCTCCATTCATTTTCACTGAAAAACGGACTGATTTTACACATTTCATTACCCAACTTATCCAAAGCGCACTGAAACCCAACTTCTCCATAGCACCTTCCAAAAAGTCCCAATCCACCCTGTCATATGCTTTGGCGAGGTCTAATTTGTAGGCACAATGCGTGTCACGGGGATTTTTGCTATGCTGGATCTTGTGAAAACATTTGAAAGCTATGATGGCGTTGTCAGTGATCAGCCTCCCCGGAATGAAAGTGCTTTGGGTCTCCGAAATCAATCCATCTAACAGTGGTCGCAAGCAATTAACTAAGCATTTGGAAATAACCTTGTAAATTACGTTGCAGAGGCTTATTGGGCGGAAATCTTTTGGACATTGCGGATTCTTCCCCTTAGGAATAAGTACAATGGATGTGTCATTGATCCCTTCGGGCATGATCCCGTTTAAAAAAAAATCCGCACGGCCGTAATCACATCGTTCTTCATCACTTCCCAGTTTCGTTGGAAGAAAGGAGCCAGGAAGCCGTCCGGACCCGGGGCCTTGAGGGGCCCGATCTAAAAGAGGGCATCAATTATTTCCTTTTCAGTAAACTCTTGGGTCAACTTTTTGTTCATCTCATCCTGTACCCTCCGTGGTAGAAGTCCCAACAGCTCAAAAGGTGCAACACCCTTCTCTTTCGTATATAGTTCTTTGAAGAAGTCTGTGGCTAAGCTGTTCAGAGCCGTCTTATTTTCTATCCATACTCCATTTTCATCTTTTAACTTGGATATCCTGTTTTTCTTCTGTCGCCAAGTAGCTTTCCTATGAAATTTTTTGGTATTCTGGTCGCCTTCTCTGATCCAAGTTGCGCGTGACCGTTGTCGCCACATTACCTCTTCCCGGATCAGAAGTTCACCTAACTCACCCGACACTTTCTTTACCATCTTTGCATTTTCTCCCTGGTTCGGCCTTTCCATCAGTTCCTTGAGACGTCTTCTTTTATTTTTTATGTTCCATGTAACTGAACCAAAGTCCTTCTTCGTCCATTGTGACAGTGAGTTTTGTACGCCATTTAGTTTATGTGCGACATCAGCTAGAGAACAGCTCTCTCGTTCATTACCCCATGCTTCTCTCACAGTGGCCTCCAAATTCTGGGATCTCTCCCACATCATTTCATACTTGAAGTGCTTGATCCTGCTGGGTTGTTGTTCGATCATCAGCGACAGTAGCAAAGGAAAGTGATCTGATCTCGAAGTTACAATATGTTGAACTTGTGCCTGTGGAAACAGCTCAGACCATTGTGGTGAGGATACTCCTCTGTCCAGTCGAGCCCTCACTTTCTTCCTACCATCTTATTTGTTATCAAAAGTCCAGTCTGGACCCCTATATCCAAGGTCATGCAGATCACACCACCCCAAGACATCTCTGAAATTTCTCATATATCTCTCAGATCGTTTCGCTGCTGAAAAGTGTTCTCCTTGCCACATGGTCTCGTTAAAATCCCCAATCATCACCCATGGTTTCACTGAATTGTGTTTTATTCTTCTAAGTAAACTCCACATGTGATGCCTCTCATGGGCTTTCGGCTCGACATACACAAAGGTACCTCGCCAAAACAAGCCATTTGGATCATTTCGAATGTGCACATCAATGTAACACGGTCCATAAGAGAGCAAGTTTATTTCAACGCTATCGTCCCAAAATAGGGCGATGCCGGCACCTTTGCCAAAACCATCATGGGTGATACAGTGCTTGAGGCCTAGCCTCCCTCTTATTTTCATAACGCTCTCTTTACACTGTCGTGTCTCCGAGATGAACACGACAGAGGGGCGGTGTGTGCGCACTAGGCACACGAGTTCCCGAACTGTTTCGGGGTGGCCCAAACCCCGGCAGTTCCAGCAGAGTATCGTCATTCCTCCTGACGGGCGCTCACATTCGCGCCCGCCAGTTCCCCGGTAGCCCCATCACCGGTCGCTTCCTTACCACCTAACACCCCTGCCTCTCCCTCATCCTTTCCCTCCACAACACCTCTCTGCTTTTTACACATGTCCCATATTACAACAGACTCTCTAGTATTGACCAAAACTGGTGCAACCATGTCGCCTGTAGCTCTCTTGCCAAGCACCGAGTCCATATCCCCCGATCCTTTCCTTCCCTTGAACTGACTAATGTACCTCTTTGCTTTTACCTTTAAACCTGTTGTAACGCCCTCGATGCGGCAATATCTCTCACGTGTCGAGGCACGACTTAGAGGCATAACCGCATTGAAAGCAATGTCGCAAGTTAGGCAATCATCACAACATCCCATGTAATATATAGATAATAAAAGGGGAGATAACATAGTTGGCTTACACTCGCCATGTCAATCAAGTACATAAATAACATTACATCATCCAAACACTCATGGCCCGACTACGGTGCCAGAATAAAAGATAACCCAACAAGCGACACGGTCCCGATCACCCCAACCGGGCACCACTACTGATCATGAGGAAAGGAAACATAGTAACATTGAGAGTCCTCGTCGAACTCTCACTTGAGCTCAAGCGCGTCACCTGGAGCGGAATCATCAGGCCCTGCATCTGGTGTAATAGTAATCTGTGAGCCACAGGGACTCAGCAATCTCGCACCCTCGCGATCAAGACTATTTAAGCTCATAGGTAAGGCAAGGTAAATAAAAGTGGAGCTGCAGCAAGCGACTAGCATATATGGTGGCTATCCTGTTCGCAAAAGAGAGCGAGAAGAGGAGGCAAAGAGCGAGCGAGAAACTAGAGGGCAACCTGCACAAGCATTACTCCAACATCGTGTCCACTTCCCGGACTCCGCCGAGAAGAGGCCATCACGGTAACACACTCAGTTGATTCATTTTAATTAAGTTAAGGTTTAAGTTATCTACAACCGGACATTAACAAATTCCCATCTGCCCATAACCGCGGGCACGTCTTTCAAAAGTTCAAATTCCTGCAGGGGAGTCCCAACTTAGCCCATGACAAGCTCTCGCGGTCAACGAAGGAATATACCTCCTCCCGAGACGTTCCGATCAGACTCGGTATCCCGGTTCTTCAAGACAACTCCGACAATGGTAAAACAAGTCCAGCAACACCACCCGCTGTGCCGACAAATCCCGATAGGAGCTGCACATATCTCGTTCTCACGGCACACCGGATAAGCTAAGCGTACGGGAGCCAATGTAACCCAAGTTGCCGAGGGACGGCCCCGCACGGTGCTCTAGGTTGGACCAACACTCAGAGGAGCACTGGCCCGAGGGGTTTAAAATAAGATGACCCTTGAGTCCGCGAAACCCAAGGGAAAAGGCTAGGTGGCAAATGGTAAAACCAAGGTTGGGCATTACTGGAGGAGTTTTATTCAAAACGGACTGTCAAGGGGTTCCCATTATAACCCAACCGCGTAAGGAACGCAAAATCCGGGAACATAACACCGATATGACGGAAACTAGGGCGGCAAGAGTGGAACAAAACACTAGGCAAGAGGCCGAGCCTTCCACCCTTTACCAAGTATATAGATGCATTAAGATAACAAGATAATATAATGGTATCCCAACAAGTAAATAATGTTCCAAAAAGGAACAACCTCCAATCTTCACCTGCAACTAGCGACGCTATAAGAGGGGCTGAGCAAAGCGGTAACATAGCCAATCAACGGTTTGCTAGGACATGGTGGGTTAGAGGTTTGACATGGCAATTTGGGAGGCTTGAAAGCAAGTGGTAGGCATCGTAGCATTGGCATAGCAAAAGAGCGAGCATCTAGCAAAGCAAAGATAGTAGTGATTTCGAGGGTATGATCATCTTGCCTGCAAAGTTGTCAGAGTTGACTAGATCCTCGAAAGCAAACTCAATGGGCTCCTCGTTAGCGAACTCGTGTCCCGGCTCTACCCAAACAAGACAAACAAGCAACAATGACAAAATCAACCACGTGCAAGGATCAAACAATATGATGCAAGGATGGTATGCTATGCGGGATGCGATGCGGGATGCATATGCAAGATTTGACAAGGGATGCATGAACCTGGCCTCAACTTGGGAATCCAAGTGTGCCACTGGAAATATGAGATTAAATCGCTTGAAAACGATATAAAGAACGCCGGAATCGGAGTGTCGATTTGGAAATGGCAAGCAATTCAAATATGGCCACGTTCTACGATTTACAGCAAGTAGCCATTTAAATGCAACAAGATGAACATGCTACAGCACCCAAACATGGCATCAAAATACATGGCAGGGATGCATTCAAGATGCTTAACAAAAGTCTAGCACTGAGCTACGGCCAATTCACCCATTAACAGGTTCAAACAAGCATGGAAAAAATGCATATGGTAAACAGATTTCAGACTTAGTGAAATTTACACTTGTCTGGAATTTCAGATCAGGTAGCACACTTTGGGGCAACAAAACTATATGCTACAGGACCTGAACATGGCAAGGTAAAGCATGGCATGGAGCTACTCAAAGAGCTTAACAAAAGTCCCTTAGTGACCTTGAGCCAAAAGGGATCAGAAAATACAATTGCAAGCATGTGAACATGGCAAAAACATAATCAGTTCTCAGACTTGGTGGAAACTAGAGCATGCTGAAACAGATATCAAGTAGGCATGTTTACGAGCTCGATGCACTCACTACAGAGCAAGTCATGACAAGCTAAGCATACACCCATCAAGAATACACAAAATTCAAGCTATACATGGCAAGAACAATAGCATAGCATGCACGGATCAACTACAACATCCTTGGCAAAATCGCTAACAAGTAGACAATCTGCCCAGATTCACGAAGTAGCAAAAGTAGAGCTCGATTGACTCAAGCTAGGGTGCTCCATAATTGCAAACAAAGACATGGATGCATAGAGCATTACCAGATTAACAAAACATCCTTACTGATCATCCTCAAAAGAGGCACGGATCACTAGGAAACAACATGAACATATGGCAACATGAGATAAACAGGTCAAGGACTTAGTGAAAATGCTAAGTCCCTGAAATCAGCATTACCAAGTGCCTCACTTTGCAAGCTTGTGCTAGTCACCACACACATCACAAAAATACATGGGTTGCACCTCTGGAAAGATGGCAAAACCCTTAACAGAACATATGTAGAGCTCATGGGCATATCATGCACACAATAATCATGGCAAAAATGACAAATAACTAAATGGAGCAGCAGGTTTGACAATTAACTCAAGTAGCTCTCTTCTAACAGCATTTCGGGCATCAAGATGAACTCAAATGAAAATGATGCAATGGAATGAAATGATGTACTCTCTGAGACGAACATTTTGATATGCTATATGGCCAAAACGGAGTTACGGATGCAAAGTTATAGCACGATGAACAAGGGCATATGAACTAGGGTTTTGGGGATAAAAGTCAACCCGAACGGATCTCAGATCCAGATCTACTGTAGTTGCACGGATGACGAGGATCGCCGGCCGGAGCTTCGAGCTCGCCGGACTCGCAGAAGGAGGGGGGCCGGCCGGATCTGAGGAGGGGGACGGCGACGGCGCGACCGGTCGGCGATGGGCGGCGCGGCGAGGGCGTCCGCGGCAGGGCGGCGACAGGGGCGGCCGGGCGGCGCCGGAATCGGCCGGAGACGAAGCTGGCCGGTGAGGTGGTGGCTTGGGCGCGGGGGAGACGAAGCCGCAGGGTGGCACACCGGCTTGGGCCGCGGGGGCCCGATCCGGGCTTCCCGGGCCGGCGGCGGAGGGAGGCGGCGATGGGCCACGTGGCACGAGCTGAGTGGTGGCGGCGGATCGGGCAGACATGTCTGGCCCGATTCGGACACGTCCGGCTGCGAGGGGAGTTGATTCTAGGGTTTCGGGGAAGAAGGAGATCCGGATTTCGGAGGGGGTCTTTATATAGGCATAGGAGGAGCTAGGAGAGTCCAAATGAGGTGTGATTTTCGGCCACGCGATCGTCATCGAACGCTCTAGATGATGGAGAGGGTTTAGGTGGGTTTTGGGCCAACTTGGAGGGGTGTTGGGCTGCAACACACACGAGGCCTATTCGGTCCCTCGGTTAACCGTTGGAGTATCAAACGAAGTCCAAATGATACGAAACTTGACAGGCGGTCTACCGGTAGTAAACCAAAGCCGCTTGGCAAGTCTCGGTCCAATCCGGAAATGTTTAATCCCCACACATGAAAGAAAGGAAGAAATGACCACCGGAGGAGAACGGAGCGCCGGAATGCAAAACGGACAACGGGAAAAAAGCTCGAATGCATGAGATGAACACGTATGCAAATGCAAAGCACATGATGACATGATATGAGATGCATGACAATGACAACAACACACGAAGATAAAAACCCGAATCTGAGAAAATAAAATAACTTAAGGCCGGAAACAGCAAGAGTTGGAATACATATTGGGAAAGTCATATCCGGGGTGTTACAACACTCCACCACTATGGAAGGATCTCATCCCGAGATCTAGGACTGAAAGAACGCCGGGTACTCAGAACGGAGGTGATCCTCGCGTTCCCAGGTAACTTCACAGTCGGAATTGTGTGACCACTTGACTTTGAGGAATTTGATTGACTTGTTGCGAGTTTTGCGTTCAGTCTCTTCAAGAATAGCAACTGGGTGCTCACGATATGAGAGATCTTCTTGGAGCTCAATGTCCTCGAAGTTGACGGTGCGGTCAGGAGTCTTGAAGCACTTTCGGAGCTGAGAGACATGGAACACATCATGAACATTTGCAAAGTTTGAAGGAAGCTCGAGTTGATAGGCGAGATCGCCTCTCTTTCTGACAATCTTGAAAGGTCCCACGTATCTGGGGGCAAGCTTTCCTTTGATACCGAAGCGATGAGTACCTTTCATAGGAGAGACGCAGAGGTAAACATGATCTCCGATCTCGAAAGCCAAATCACGGTGCTTACTGTCATAGTAGCTCTTCTGGCGGGATTGGGCTGCTTTGAGGTTATCTCGAATGACTTTGCACATCTCCTCTGCCTCTATGATTAAGTCATTACCCAAAAGCTGAAGTTCACTGGTTTCAGACCAGTTGAGAGGGGTACGACACTTCCTGCCATACAGGATTTCAAATGGGGCCTTGCCCGAACTTGCTTGAAAACTGTTGTTGTAGGGGAATTCAGCATAAGGAAGACAATCCTCCCACTTCATGCCGAAGGAGATCACACAAGCCCTGAGCATATCTTCAAGAATCTGATTGACACGCTCGACTTGACCGCTAGTTTGAGGATGGAAAGCTGTGCTGAAGCGGATGTTGGTGCCCATGGCCTTCTGAAAAGAATTCCAAAACTTGGAGGTAAAGATGCTGCCACGGTCTGAAGAGATCACTTGAGGAATACCGTGCAGAGAGACAATTCAAGAGGTATAGAGTTCCGCCAATTGAGCTGCAGTGATTGACTCTTTGATAGGCAGAAAATGAGCCACTTTGGTGAGTTTGTCGATGACAACGAATATAGCATCATTGCCACGCTTGGACTTTGGAAACCCAGTTACGAAGTCCATCTCAATATGGTTAAACTTCCATTCTGGAATGGCAAGAGGTTGGAGGAGACCAGCTGGCCTTTGGTGTTCTGCCTTCACTCTTCTGCAGACATCACACTCGTTCACGAATTGAGCAATCTCGCGCTTTATTCGAGTCCACCAATAAGCCTGCTTGAGGTCCTGATACATCTTCGTGCTCCCAGGGTGGATGGAGAGGAGAGAATTGTGAGCCTCGTTCATGATCACTTTACGGAGGTCACCTTTGGGTAGAACAATACGATCCTCGAAGAAGAGAGTATCCTTGTCATCAAGGTGGTAGCACTTGTACTTGGGTTGACTCTTGGCAATCCCAATCTTCACCTTTTTCACCATAGCATCAAGAAGTTGAGCTTGTCGAATCTGGTCTTCCAAGGTAGGAGAGACTTGAAGGTTGGCGAGGAAACCTTGAGGAACAACTTGCAGATTAAGTTTGCGGAAAGCTTCACAAAGCTCGGGTTGATAAGGCTTCAGAATCAGACTGTTGCAATAAGCTTTCCTGCTCAATGCGTCAGCAATCACATTGGCCTTTCCTGGAGTATACTCGATACTCGGATTATACTCTTGAATCATTTCGACCCATCGAGTCTGCCTGAGGTTGAGATTAGGCTGAGTGAAGATGTACTTGAGACTCTTGTGGTAAGTGAAAATGTCCACTTTTCTTCCCAATAAGAGATGTCTCCAAGTCAAAAGAGCGTGCACAACTGCCACCAACTCGAGATCATGAGTGGGGTAGTTCTTCTCATTGGGCTTCAACTGGCGAGAGGTATAAGCAACAACTTTCTTCTCTTGCATCAATACTGCGCCAAGACCTTGGAGAGAGGCATCACAAAAGACCTCGTACGGCTTGGATTCATCAGGCGGAGTCAGAACTGGAACAGTGATCAATTTCTCTTTCAAAGTGTTGAAAGCAATGTCACACTCCGGAGACCAAACGTACTTGACGTGGTTCTGAATAAGATTTGAGAGAGGCTTCGCGATCTTAGAAAAGTTTTCAACGAATCTTCGGCAGTAGCTTGCGAGACCGAGGAAGCTACGGAGTTGCTTCACGTTCTGAGGAGGTTCCCAATTCACAATTGCAGACACCTTCTCAGGATTCACCGCAATGCCCTTGGCAGAGATGATATGACCAAGATAAAGAACCTCATCGAGCCAAAATTCGCACTTGGAGAACTTGGCGTAGAACTTGTGTTCCCTCAACTTATCGAGTACCAAACGCAAGTGCTTGGCATGATCTTCCTTGTTCTTCGAGAAAACCAGAATGTCGTTGAGATAGACCAAAACAAAGTCATTGGTGTAGGCGTTGAAGATGAAGTTCATCATGCGAGAGAACGTCGGAGGAGCGTTGACGAGGCCAAAAGACATGACAGTGTATTCATATGAACCATAGGTTGTCCTGAAAGCCGTCTTGGGAATATCTTGCTCACGGATTCGAATCTGATGATAACCCATACGGAGATCAAGCTTGGAGAATACTTGGGCACCTTTAAATTTTTCGAACAGCTCGTTGATGTTGGGAAGTGGGTATTTGTTCTTGATGGTCTTCTTGTTCAATGGACGGTAATCAACACAAAGTCGGTCCGTTCCATCCTTCTTCTTCACAAAAAGAACACCACAACCCCACGGAGAAGAACTAGGCCGGATGAGACCCATTCTTTCTTGAATATCGAGTTGCTTCTTCAGCTCCTTCAACTCTTCAGGTCCGATCTTGTAAGGACGCTTGCACACAGGTTCCGTGCCAGGCTCAAGATCGATGACGAATTCAACTGGCCGGTGCGGAGGCATTCCTAGAAGCTCTTCTGGAAAGACGTCTTGATATTCGCAAACGACTGGAATTTGTGAGATAGCATCCAGTTCACCCTTCTCATTGAGAGAAAATAGACGGATGGTATCATCATTCGCGGCAAAGACAATTACATCCTCAGACGAATGAGTCAATTGAATCTGCCTGGCTGCACAATCAAGCTGAGCCTTGTGCTTAGAAAGCCAACCCATCCTGAGAATAAGATCAATATCTGAGTTACCAAGAACCATTGGGGAAGCCAGAAACTTGAAATCACCCATCATGATAGAAATATCCGGGACTATTGAAGTAGCCCCCATAGACTTAGCCGGAGAAACCACTCCCATAGGTTTACCCAACATTTGCGAAACGAAGTCATGCTTGGAAACAAATGATCTTGACATGAAACAATGTGATGCACCAGTGTCAAAAAGAACTTTTGCGGAAAAAGAGTGATGACATCTGATGAGTCCTCTGCCTGAGATGCATTCAGCAAGTTGACCTTAGCGTGCTTAGGATTATGCTTGACCACAGCTGTACTTGCCGATCTCACAGGAGGAGGAGGAGGGAGACGCCTCTGATTGAGACACTTGTTGGCATAGTGACCCTTCTGTTGGCACTTGTTGCACGTGACCTCTGAAAGCGGATGGTGGTACGGAGCACTCGATCTTGGAGCTTGAGATGAAGTCTTGTTCTGAAAACCAGGGTTGGGTGGGTGGGAAGATCCACTGCCACCTTTGCTCTTCTGCTGATACGGCTGCCGGAACGGAGGAGGAGGAAGCCAATACTTCTGCTGCTTGGCCACTTGAGTAGAGGAACAAGGAGTAGCATCTCTGACTCGCTTCTTGGAAGCATCACACCTCAATTGAGCGGCCTCTTGCTTCAATGCCATGTTGTAGAACTCATCATACCTCAAGGGCTCAAAGAGAACAAGAGCTAGCTGAATTTCTTCTCTGAGACCACCCCTGAACTGGTATATCATGCTCTTCTCATCAGGGACGTCCTGCTTGGCAAAGCAGGCAAGCTTCTGAAACAGCTTGTTGTAGTCATAGACAGACAAAGAGCCTTGCTTCAGGTTGCGGAATTCCTCACGCTTTCTTTCAACCACGCTCTGGGGAATATGGTGAGCTCTGAGATCTTGACGGAATTCATCCCAGGTAATAACACATCCACCTCTGGAATCCTTGTATTGCTGGAACCATTCTGCAGCTTGATCTTTGAGTTGGAAGGAAGCGAACTTGACAAAGTCCTCAGGCCTGACGTTACTGCACTCGAAATGCTTACACAGATCCACGAGCCGATCGTCAGCATCAGTTGCCTCAACACAATTGCTGAAAGTCTTTGGCCTGTTAGCAAGGAACTGGTTGAGTGTAGCAAAGTGATTCTGATTGTTGCCTTGGTTCCCTTGGTTGCCTTGATTTCGCTCTTGAAGAATTTGCATGATCAAATGTGTGTTTGCATTGGTTGCGGCCATCACAGCTTGCCATGCCTCCGGAAGAGGGGGAGGTGGTGGCGGATCTTGATTCTGATTCTGACTAGTGCTCTTAGCAGGAGCCATCCTGAAGAGGTTGACCACCGTTAGCACATAGACAGATAAAATGAAGCTGAATCCAACGGAATGAAAATTGCAACATAAAGTCTTCACATCCGAACAAAATGAACGAATGCATTCCTCTTGAAATGGTCACATATCCATAAATTGAGAAGTCACGTCAAATTTAGGTAGAGAAATAAATCAACAAGGTACGGATCAAGAACGAATACTCGGTAAGAAATCCCAATCTCAAACCAAATATCCATGGAAGAAGAACTAGAGCTACTAGAATTCCCACCTATGAAACTCCCGAACCTTTCCGGTTATGCAATCAGGTGTTGGGGATACAGGGGAAGCATAATATCTCACCCAAATCTAAAAAATCCTACATCGAGCTGTATCCATCCTTCAACACATAACCGAGAAAAAACTTCGGAAACCATCTACCTCAACCTTCGAAAAGCATCCGTTATACAAGTTATGGCGATACTCCCGAACTCCCGCCCCAGTACTGGGTGGCGTCGAGGTTATCTCACCAACGAACTGCATAAAAGAGATTTTTGATGTCGGCGTACTAAGCTCAGGTATTCCAGAATTGCAACAATAAAATTATGACGACAACACCTTAGAGCTCAACTCCCCGGGACACTTCCACAAAACCCCTGACAGGAGGCACCAAGACAATGTTCTCATCATAAAACCATCGGAACGATTCCAAGATACCCGCGTGATCCTAAATTTTTTTTAGTGAAATTTGAGAAGAGAAGAGTCAAAACTCTACGTCAGGATGCCTTACCAGAGCGATGAGGAGACTGGGAAGTAAAAAGAATTCCTAAACTCTCCGATATATAATTCCTAAATGACCCAAAACATTTTTCTAGACACAAGTCGGCCGCTAAAAAAACGATCAAGCAATGGGGCTCCAAAGGTCGGGGAAGGCTCTGATACCAACTTGTAACACCCTCGATGCGGCTATATCTCCCACGTGTCGAGGCACGACTTAGAGGCATAACCGCATTGAAAGCAATGTCGCAAGGTAGGCAATCATCACAACATCCCATGTAATATATAGATAATAAAAGGGGAGATAACATAGTTGGCTTACACTCGCCACGTCAATCAAGTACATAAATAATATTACATCATCCAAACACTCATGGCCCGACTACGGTGCCAAAATAAAAGATAACCCAACAAGCGACACGGTCCCGATCACCCCAACTGGGCACCACTACTGATCATCAGGAAAGGAAACATAGTAACATTGAGAGTCCTCGTCGAACTCCCACTTGAGCTCAAGCGCGTCACCTGGAGCGGAATTATCAGGCCCTGCATCTGGTGTAATAGTAATCTGTGAGCCACAAGGACTCAGCAATCTCGCACCCTCGCGATCAAGACTATTTAAGCTCATAGGTAAGGCAAGGTAAATAAAAGTGGAGCTGCAGCAAGCGACTAGCATATATGGTGGCTATCCTGTTCGCAAAAGAGAACGAGAAGAGGAGGCAAAGCGCGAGCGAGAAACTAGAGGGCAACCTGCGCAAGCATTACTCCAACACCGTGTCCACTTCCGGGACTCCGCCGAGAAGAGGCCATCACGGTAACACACTCAGTTGATTCATTTTAATTAAGTTAAGATTTAAGTTATCTACAACCGGACATTAACAAATTCCCATCTGCCCATAACCGCGGGCACGACTTTCAAAAGTTCAAATCCCTGCAGGGGAGTCCCAACTTAGCCCATGACAAGCTCTCGCGGTCAACGAAGGAATAGACCTCCTCCCGAGACGTTCCGATCAGACTCGGTATCCCGGTTCTTCAAGACAACTCCGACAATGGTAAAACAAGTCCAGCAACACCACCCGCTGTGCCGACAAATCCCGATAGGAGTTGCACATATATCGTTCTCAGGGCACACCGGATAAGCTAAGCGTACGGGAGCCAACGTAACCCAAGTTGCCGAGGGACGGCCCCGCACGGTGCTCTAGGTTGGACCAACACTTAGAGGAGCACTGGCCCAGGGGGTTTAAAATAAGATCACCCTTGAGTCCGCGAAACCCAAGGGAAAAGGCTAGGTGGCAAATGGTAAAACCAAGGTTGGGCATTGCTGGAGGAGTTTTATTCAAAACGGACTGTCAAGGGGTTCCCATTATAACCCAACCGCGTAAGGAATGCAAAATCCGGGAACATAACACCGATATGACGGAAACTAGGGCGGCAAGAGTGGAACAAAACACTAGGCGAGAGGCCGAGCCTTCCACCCTTTACCAAGTATATAGATGCATTAAGATAACAAGATAATATAATGGTATCCCAACAAGTAAATAATGTTCCAAAAAGGAACGGCCTCCAATCTTCACCTGCAACTAGAGACGCTATAAGAGGGGCTGAGCAAAGCGGTAACATAGCCAATCAACGTTTGCTTGGACATGGTGGGTTAGAGGTTTGACATGGCAATTTGGGAGGCTTTAAAGCAAGTGGTAGACATCATAGCATTGGCATAGCAAAAGAGCGAGCATCTAGCAAAGCAAAGATAGTAGTGATTTCGAGGGTATGATCATCTTGCCTGCAAAGTTGTCAGAGTTGACTGGATCCTCGAAAGCAAACTCAACAGGCTCCTCATTAGCGAACTCGTCTCCCGGCTCTACCCAAACAAGACAAACAAGCAACAAGGACACAATCAACCACGTGCAAGGATCAAACAATATGATGCAAGGATGGTATGCTATGCGGGATGCGATGCGGGATGCATATGCAAGATTTGACAAGGGATGCATGAACCTGGCCTCAACTTGGGAATCCAAGCGTGCCACTGGAAAGATGAGATGAAATCGCTTGAAAACGATATAAAGAACGCCGGAATCGGAGTGTCGGTTTGGAAATGGCAAGCAATTCAAATATGGCCACGTTCTACGATTTACAGCAAGTAGCCATTTAAATGCAACAAGATGAACATGCTACAGAACCCAAACATGGCATCAAAATACATGGCAGGGATGCATTCAAGATGCTTAACAAAAGTCTAGCACTGAGCTACGGCCAATTCACCCATTAACAGGTTCAAACAAGCATGGCAAAAATGCATATGGTAAACAGATTTCAGACTTAGTGAAATTTACACTTGTCTGGAATTTCAGATCAGGTAGCACACTTTGGAGCAACAAAACTATATGCTACAGGACCTGAACATGGCAAGGTAAAGCATGGCATGGAGCTACTCAAAGAGCTTAACAAAAGTCCCTTAGTGACCTTGAGCCAAAAGGGATCAGAAAATACAATTGCAAGCATGTGAACATGGCAAAAACATAATCAGTTCTCAGACTTTGTGAAAACTGGAGCATGCTGAAACAGATATCAAGTAGGCATGTTTACGAGCTCGATGCACTCACTATAGAGCAAGTCATGACAAGCTAAGCATACACTCATCAAGAATACACAAAATTCAAGCTATACATGGCAAGAACAATAGCATAGCATGCACGGATCAACTACAACATCCTTGGCAAAATCGCTAACAAGTAGACAATCTGCCCAGATTCACGAAGTAGCAAAAGTAGAGCTCGATTGACTCAAGCTAGGGTGCTCCATAATTGCAAACAAAGACATGGATGGATAGAGCATTACAAGATTAACAAAACATCCTTACTGATCATCCTCAAAAGAGGCACGGATCACTAGGAAACAACATGAACATATGGCAACATGAGATAAACAGGTCAAGGACTTAGTGGAAATGCTAAGTCCTTGAAATCAGCATTACCAAGTGCCTCACTTTGCAAGCTTGTGCTAGTCACCACACACATCACAAAAATACATGGGTTGCACCTCTAGAAAGATGGCAAAACCCTTAACAAAACATATGTAGAGCTCATGGGCATATCATGCACACAATAATCATGGCAAAAATGACAAATAACTAAATGGAGCAGCAGGTTTGACAATTAACTCAAGTAGCTCTCTTCTAACAGCATTTCGGGCATCAAGATGAACTCAAATGAAAATGATGCAATGGAATGAAATGATGTACTCTCTGAGACGAACATTTTGATATGCTATATGGCCAAAACGGAGTTACGGATGCAAAGTTATAGCACGATGAACAAGGGCATATGAACTAGGGTTTTGGGGATAAAAGTCAACCCGAACGGATCTCAGATCCAGATCTACTGTAGTTGCACGGATGACGAGGATCGCCGGCCGGAGCTTCGAGCTCGCCGGACTCGCAGAAGGAGGGGGGCCGGCCGGATCTGAGGAGGGGGACGGCGACGGCGCGACCGGTCGGCGATGGGCGGCGCGGCGAGGGCGTCCGCGGCAGGGCGGCGACAG
>NC_041390.1:193272408-193275248 GCF_002162155.2 Triticum dicoccoides
GGGCGGCCGGGCGGCGCCGGAATCGGCCGGAGACGAAGCTGGCCGGCGAGGTGGTGGCTCGGGCGCGGGGGAGACGAAGCCGCGGGGCGGCACACCGGCTTGGGCGGGGGCCCGATCCGGGCTTCCCGGGCCGGAGGCGGAGGGAGGCGGCGATGGGCCACGTGGCACGAGCTGAGTGGTGGCGGCGGATCGGGCAGACGTGTCTGGCCCGATTCGTACACGTCCGGCGGCGAGGGGAGCTGATTCTAGGGTTTCGGGGAAGAAGGAGATCCAGATTTCGGAGGGGGTCTTTATATAGGCATAGGAGGAGCTAGGAGAGTCCAAATGAGGTGCGATTTTCGGCCACGCGATCGTCATCGAACGCTCTAGATGATGGAGAGGGTTTAGGTGGGTTTTGGGCCAACTTGGAGGGGTGTTGGGCTGCAACACACACGAGGCCTATTCGGTCCCTCGGTTAACCGTTGGAGTATCAAACGAAGTCCAAATGATACGAAACTTGACAGGCGGTCTACCGGTAGTAAACCAAGGCCGCTTGGCAAGTCTCGGTCCAATCCGGAAATGTTTAATCTTTACACACGAAAGAAAGGTAGAAATAACCACCGGAGGAGAACGGAGCGCCGGAATGCAAAACGGACAACGGGAAAAAAGCTCGAATGCATGAGATGAACACATATGCAAATTCAAAGCACATGATGACATGATATGAGATGCATGACAACGACAACAACACACGGAGATAAAAACCCGAATCCGAGAAAATAAAATAACTTAAGGCCGGAAACAGCAAGAGTTGGAATACATATTGGGAAAGTCATATCCGGGGTGCTACACCTGTATCATGTGTCTTCTCAGTATCACTGATCTGGACAGTCTCCTCTCTGTCTTGGATAGACGAGCCATCCACCTTGCCCGCTTCATATGAAACCTGCAGCTTCCCTGTCTTCGCCCCCGTGTCTCCTGGAATGACAACAACAGCAGCGACGGGTGAGGCCTTGACCGTGTTCGGTCCAAAACCTGGCGGATAAGGAGGGGTCGCTGCATCCGCAATGGTGTGAGCGAGCGGGGTTTTGTTGATGTCGCCCCCCGCCCCGGTAACCGGAGTTGTAGATGGTGCAGTGTTCGCGCCAGCCCAGGCCATGGTTGGAGTAGAGGCTGTGGTCAGCACGGGTTGTGTTGGGGCCGTCGCGGTGTTCTCGCCGATGCTTGTTTTCCTTGCACCGTCCTGTCCGTGGCCTTCACTCACTCTAAGCGCGCTCACCGCGGCGATCGTCGCTTGTACAGCCGGGTCAAGCAATACATCATTAGAAATATCCATGTACCTTACCATCTCCTGTGAGCGAGCGTGCACCACCCTCTTGTCCCTGCCAAGTTTCTCCCAGGCCAACTTGGCCGGTGCTGTCCATGCCTCCCCATCCAGCTCGGACCCAAAGTGCAGGAACCGTCTGGCACTGCACGCATCTGGTACCACGAATCCTCCCTTGTTCTTGCTTGATTTGTAGGGCGATGCTCTCATCGCACCTGTGAACCGCACTGTTTGATCATCTATCGGCAGCCTGCAATCCCTCTCCCCATGTCCTACATGCCCACAGTACATACAAAATCGGGGGGCTCTCTCATACTTGACCTCTAGGTCCATCTATTTCTCCACCCCTAACTCTCTAGGACCGATCTCACGCAGGAGAGGAGTGTTTACATCATGTTCTACCCGTACACGGAGAAATTCAGAAATAGTGTTCCCAAACTTATCAGCATCTACCCTCAACACTTTCCCCAAAAGGCCACCCAGCGCCATCCGATCTCCTCCGAGAGCATGAGAGGTGGTATATCATAGATGCGTGCCCAGATTGGCATGACGTTCACCGGCACGTCTGGCGCCTTGCCCTGTCCATCAAAGGGAACAATGAGGAATGCATCCTTACGGTGTGTCCAAGGGCCGTTCTCCAGGACGTGCCGACGATCACCCTCACGCTCGAATTCGAGCATGAAGCGATTGTTGCGGAGAGGCGTGTAGCTGAGCCGTCCGCGCAGCCCCCACTTGCTCTTCAGTTCACCAAACAGGCTCGTCGTGCTGAAGGGGAGTGTCGGTGTCAAAACCGGCGGATCTCGGGTAGGGGATCCCGAACTGTGCGTCTAGGCCGGATGGTAAAAGGAGGCAAGGGACACGAATTTTACCCAGGTTCGGGCCCTCTCGATGGAGGTAAAACCCTACGTCCTGCTTGATTAATATTGATGATATGGGTAGTACAAGAGTAGATCTACCACGAGATCGAGGAGGCTAAACCCTAGAAACTAGCCTATGGTATGATTGTTGATGTGTATGTTGTCCTACGGACTAAAACCCTCCGGTTTATATAGACACCGGGTAGGGTTAGAGTTACATAGAGTCGGTTACAATGGTAGGATATCTGCATATCCATACCGCCAAGCTTTCCTTCCACACCAAGGAAAGTCCCTTCCGGACATGGGACGGAGTCTTCAATCCTGTATCTTCATAGTCCAGGAGTCCGGCTGAAGGTATAGTCCGGCTATCCGAACACCCCCTAATCCAGGACTCCCTTAGTAGCCCCCGAACCAGGCTTCAATGACGATGAGTCCGGCGCGCAGATTGTCTTCGGCATTGCAAGGCGGGTTCTCCTCCAAATTCCGTGTACCTGTTTGAATAAAGTCCAGTTTCTTGTAGATGTTGCGCTCCTTGGCTTCTACGCCCAATAATGGCCACTTCCCACGTGTCAAACGAATATGAAAAGTCTGAGTGTTTTTACATTCACACCCCTAGCCGCGTAAATGAGCTACCCTATTTAAGGGGACAAGGATTTAGATCCAATCTACACCTTCTCCCC
>NC_041390.1:193275605-193328150 GCF_002162155.2 Triticum dicoccoides
AGGTCCATTCCACCATGGCCAGCTGTCGCAACTCCTCCCCTCACCCTTCCAGCCCTAAGCCTGGATATTGGGGCAGATGTTCCACCCTGCATAGCGAGCTAGTGACGCTCCAGACCAAGGGATTTCTCCCCCCGGCCTATATGGTCCCAGTTCGAGCCGGTCTTGCCGTCTACAACGGCGGAGAGCAAGCAGAGAATGCCCCTAATCCCTCCAAAGGAGAGCGGGTGTGCCTTGTCCCTTACTTAATAAGGGGGCTCGGATTTCCAATCCACCCATTTCTCTGGGGGCTGCTAGAGTTCTACGGCCTCCAGCTACATCATCTCACGCCTGCCTCAGTATTGCATATCGCGGGCTTTGTAGCCCTCTGCGAGCTGTTCTTGGGTGTTGAAGCTCATTTCGGACTGTGGAAGGAGCTATTTTGCCTCGTGCCCCGTTCCAAGAAGGGGTCAATGTATCAAGTGGGCGGAGCCGAAGTGTGGCGCATCGCCGGGACCGGATATCTGTCCGAAACCCCAAAGAAGGCGTCCGAAGACTGGCCCTCGAAATGGTTCTATATAGAAGACGTCCCGCTGCCGGATCCTGTCCGGATCGGCCTCCCTGAATTCAACAGTGCTCCCTTAAAGAAGCGCCTAAGCTGGCGCCCACGGAGCCCTCAGAGGGAAAGTGACAGGGACATCATTTACCTGATGGGCCAAATAAGATTGTTAGCCCATTCCGGACTAACCATGATCGGGGTTATGGCCGAATGCATTATGCGGGGGGTGCAGCCGCTTCAGTATAGAAGCCACCCCATGTGGGACTTCAACGGGGAGGATGACGCCACCCGCTACGGTGGTAAGGGGCCGGATTCAGCTGCCGCTCTACTAAAGATCTTGTCCACTTTGTATAAGGGAGAAGAGGAGGAATTTCTCCGCGTCAACCCTGAGGGTGGATTCTCCATGCACAATCCCCTGAGCTGGGTAAGCGGCCGTATTTATGGGTCCATCCGCTTTGTATTCCCATTGTTAAATATTTAGTCTGACGACTTTAACGCAGGAACTGCGCCGGGCTATTAAGGAAATAAGCAGCCCTCCTCCACAACCTGAGGACCCAAGACGGTCCCTCGACCCGGCCTCTCAAGAGGATCTGGACATATCTGTGGAGATGATTGATGGAGTGTTCCATCAATTGAGCGAGGACAATGCATTGGTGGCTATTACGGCCGATTACCCAGGGCTAATCCTGACGCCGCAGGTACCCGAGATCAAAGTCCCAGTACCCCGAATAGGTGTCCGCCCACTCGTGTTCAGTTTCCTGATTGCAACCGGACTTTGCAGGGGAGGTTTTTAAGGTGGAAGGCCGAACCTGCGGCGACAAGCCAACGAGGGGCCGTAGGGCCCCGTGGGCCGAAAAGAAGTGCCGTCCGGACTGAGGCGTCAGCGCAAAGGTATGGCGCACCCCCTTGTCCCAGGTGTTATACCTTCGAGGCACATTGACACTCTGCTCTCTTCAGGAGAAAGAGACCTCGCCGGACTATACCCGGAGAGGCTGCCAATCGCGCCTCCACTAGCCAGGCTCCAAAGCCTGGTCCGGAGGCGGAGGCGAACGCAAGGCGCGCGCCAGACGCTCCTCCGACGGAGGATGTGGACGGGTTGTCTGCCACCAACTCTGAGGTGGAGAGTGCCATGAACCACAGGCGTCGCCGGACAATTCTTCGCGACGCTTGTTTCTCCCAAGGGGCGTTAGATGCCTTCAACTCGGGAGATGCGCACCTCCGTGCCGCTCAAAATGGTCTAGCCAAAGCCACGGAGCAATATGTGAAAGACATACCGGTAAGAAAATTTTGGTAATTATATATATAGCAGTAGCCCCCGAGACTTGAAATAGTTAGAATAACTGATTTAAGGATCATTTGATATGCAGGTTCTTACAGAAAAGAATTCCCTACTGTCCAAGGAGCTGGAAGAGTGCAAAGACCAACTGAAGGCTGCACTAGCCGCGGCAGGGGAGCCTAAGGAGACCCCCTCTGGTAATATACACTTCGAAAGATAAGTATTTTGCGAAGCACGGCTTTGGTGCGAATCTGACAAATGAAATTGCAGATGGCGCTGGATTGAATCTGGAAAGGCAACACCTCCTACACTAGCTAAAGGCTGGTGAGAGGGTGCTATTAAAGGTGATGGGGGAGAAGAACAATCTCCAAGATGCCAACACCCGGCTGGGCGTCAAGCTGAAAGATGTTCGTGCCCAGCTATTAGACTTCGTGAAGGAGAATCAGCGGCTTCGGCGCGGCATATTTAGTAAGTGCTTGAACGAACCTTTTGAAAGAAAGTTCGGCGGGGAAGTCGACTAACAGAGCAATGTCTGTAGGTGTGCTAATAGGTCGTCCTGCAGAGGAGATGCCCGGTTCTACGGGTGACCTTCTTCCTGAGCTCTCGCAACTGCTCGATCGAGTTCGGCAGGCGATGCGAGGCGTCGCCCAGGCCCTGTGGCCATCCGTCTCCATGCCCGAAGGTCTTGGAGAGCTTGCGGAGAAGCTAAAGGGAGCACGGCGGTGCTTCCGATTGTGGAAGATATCAGCCTGCCGTCAAGGCGCTAGGGAGGCCTGGGCCATGGTGAAGACGCGGTACGCAAAGGCTGACCCCAACCACATGGCCGAGGTCGGTCCTGTAGGGCCCGATGGGAAGGAGATCCCTGTAAGCTTAGTATACGGCCAAGTAGAGTTGGCCGCAAAGTATTCCCAGCAGGGCTGTAAATTAGACAGCCTGTTAGATGGTATTGAAGAGGAATACAACCAGTCAAAATGACTATGTAATTTAATTGACATTTATAATGCCTTCTAGCCGGATTGTAGATCATTTGTCATGGCCGACCTTTTCGCTTCAGCCTCGGGACCTGACGGTCCAGAGTGTGTCTGAATTCCCATGCGGTTATATAGGAACCGGGGAATGCATGGAGACCAGGCGTAGGGGTCATTAGGGCGTGAACAGACAAGTGCCCGACTAGGTATATTATATTACATGGTTAGTAAGAAACATCTTCCAGGGAGAATAGTTCCATTAGGGGTTCCTTTCCCTGGGAGGCATGCCCTAAGGTGCATGTCCATGCCGCGAAAAGAAACGCAGGAAAAACATCTGGGGGCGGATAGATAAAAAAAGATCATCTTTAGTTCACAGACCGAATATTCCCTTAAGAACGCTAGCTTTCGGCTTCACCCAGTCTGAGGTACACGTCCGGCTGACCCGGCAGTAACAATCGCAGAGGTGCTCCCTTTACCACCTAGCCGAACAATCGGGAACGTAGGGGTAAGCACAGGAGCCAGGCAACCCAGCTTGGCCAAAACTTAAGTCATATCGATGCATATAATGGTGAATAAAAGGTACATGCGGAAGTGTGACACATGTGTTGGGCATGAAGCCCGCATGAATAAGCTTCTGTTTAAAGAAGCCCCCAGGTTTAATGAGCGCGGATAGCGCGTCACTTTATGAGCCTTTAGAGGCTATAAGAGAGAGAGAGAGAGAGAGAAGAAGAAGAGAAATGTAAGACAGAAAATATAAAAAATGGACAGAGGAAGGAGACGAACACAGAGTCCGACGCTAGGCATAGAATCTTCAGAGACGGGCTGCGTTCCATGGGTTTGGCTCAAGTCGGTTATCCGATGCATCCCGCAGGCGGTACGCTCCACCAGTCAGGACTTGGTAATTATGAAGGGACCTTCCCACTTGGGCTTGAGTTTGTCCTTTTTCTTGTCCGGTAGTCGTAGAACTAATTCGCCAACATTGTAATTTTTGGCCCGTACTTCTCTGCTTTGGTATCTTCGAGCCTGCTGTTGATAGAATGTGGAACGGGCTTTTGCCACGTCACGCTCCTCCTCCAATGCGTCCAAGCTGTCCTGCCGATCGAGCTCGGCTTCTCTTTCTTCGTACATGCGCACTCGAGGTGAGTCATGAATGATGTCGCAAGGCAAAACTGCCTCTGCACCGTACACCATAAAGAATGGTGTGTATCCGGTGGTGCGATTCGGCGTGGTCCGCAGCCCCCAGAGTACGAAGTCGAGCTCCTCTACCCAGTGCGTGTTAGATTCCTTGAGGGACCGCACTAATCTGGGTTTGATGCCGCTCATGATAAGACCATTTGCACGTTCGACCTGGCCGTTAGTTTGTGGGTGATAGACAGAAGCATAATCGAGCTTGATGCCCATGTTTTTGCACCAGAGTTTTACCTCGTCGGCCGTGAAGTTCGTGCCGTTATCAGTGATGATGCTATGGGGGACGCCGTAACGGTGTACAACCCCGGATATAAAGTCTATCACCGGTCCGGATTTGGCCGTCTTAACAGGCTTGGCTTCTATCCATTTGGTGAACTTATCCACCATGACTAGTAAGTACTTTTGCTTGTGGGTTCCGCCTTTAAGGGGTCCAACCATGTCAAGCCCCCAGACCGCGAAGGGCCAAGTAATGGGGATGGTTTGGAGGGCGGTGGGTGGCATATGGCTTTGGTTTGCAAAGAGCTAGCAACCGGTGCATCGTTGGACCAAGTCCCGAGCGTCTGCCCGGGCCGTCGGCCAATAAAAGCCTGTACGGAAGGCCTTGCTTACAAGGGACTGGGCTGCAGCGTGATGACCGCCGAGTCCGGCATGAATTTCAGCCAGGAGATTCCGCCCCTCCTCTTCGGAGATGCACCTTTGAAGGACTCCGGTAGTGCTTTCCTTATAAAGCTCTCCCTCGTGGACTCTGTAGGCTTTGGATCGCCGCACTATGCAGCGTGCCTCATTTTGGTCCTCGGGGAGTTCCTGCCTAGTAAGGTAGGCGAGGAATGGTTCTGTCCATGGGGCGATGATGGCCATTATTACGTGGGCTGAAGGTGTTATTTCATTGGCAGAGCCTCCGATTGTGTCAGAATGATCGGTGTCGGGCAATGCGGTTGGGTCTGGGCTGTTATTGTTCGGCTCCCCTTCCCATGCTACGGATGGCTTGAACAGCCTTTCCAAGAAGATGTGGGGGGGGGGGACTACATCGCGTTTTGCACCGATGCGTGCCGGGACATCTGCCGCCTGATTATTTTCCCGGGCTATATGGTGAAATTCAAGCCCCTCGAACCGAGCTGACATTTTTAGGACGGCGTTGCGGTAAGATGCCATTTTTGGATCCTTGGCATCGAAGTCTCCATTTATTTGGGATATTGCGAGGTTCGAGTCCCCGCGCACCTCTAGGCGTTGGATGACCATGGATACTGCCATCCGGAGACCATGTAAAAGGGCCTCATATTCGGCTGCATTGTTGGAGTCCGTGTACATAATCTGTAGTACGTATTGAACTGTGTCTCCTGTGGGGGACGTCAAAACGATGCCAGCCCCCAGTCCGGCCAACATCTTGGAGCCGTCGAAATGCATGATCCAATTTGAATATGTGCCATACTCTTTAGGGAGTTCGGCCTCCGTCCATTCTGCGACGAAGTCGGCCAAGACTTGTGACTTGATGGCTCGTCGTGGCTTATAAGTTATGTCGAACGGGAGGAGCTCGATGGCCCATTTTGCAATCCGGCCCGTTGCGTCACGATTGTTTATAATATCGTTAAGTGGTACTTCCGAGGCTACTGTTATTGAACACTCTTGAAAGTAGTGTCATAGCTTCTGGGATGCCATGAATACCGCGTACGCAATCTTTTGATAATGCGGGTACCGTGATTTGCAGGGAGTGAGGACAGTGGACACATAATAGACCGACTTTTAAAGGGGGAATTTGTGTCCGTCCGCTTCTCGTTCTACGACGAGCACTGCGCTTACAATCTGATGTGTTGCTGCAATATATAATAGCATTGGTTCGCCAATGTTTGGCGCGGCCAGGACTGGGTTTTTTGCCAGTATGGCTTTTATTTCGTCGAGTCCGGCCGTGGCTCCGTCCGTCCATTTGAAGTGTTCGGTGCACCGAAGGAGGCGGTAAAGGGGTAAGGCCTTTTCTCCCAAGCGGGAGATGAAGCGGCTTAGAGCCGCCACGCATCCGGTTAACTTTTGTATTTGTTTGAGGTCCTTTGGGATATCCAGTTGCGACAGAGCTCGGATCTTGGCTGGATTTGCTTCAATTCCTCTACCGGATACAACGAAGCCCAAGAGCTTTCCGGCTGGAACGTCAAAAACGCATTTTTCTGGGTTGAGCTTGATGTCGTATGTTCGGAGGTTATCAAATGTGAGCCTCAAGTCGTCTACTAGAGATTCAACATGTCTTGTTTTGATGACCACATCATCTACATATGCCTCTACTGTTTTGCCGATCTGGCTTGCCAGACATGTCTGAATCATGCGCTGATATGTTGCGCCGGCGTTTTTGAGCCCGAAGGGCATTGTGTTGAAGCAGAATGGCCCGTATGGTGTGATAAATGCCGTTGCGGCTTGGTCTGGTTCTGCCATCTTGATTTGATGGTAGCCAGAATATGCGTCGAGGAAACACAACGAATCGTGTCCTGCGGTAGCATCGATAATTTGATCAATGCGGGGGAGGGGGAAAGGATCCTTTGGGCAAGCCTTGTTAAGGTCTTTAAAATCAACACACAGGTGCTAGGATTTGTCCTTCTTTGGTACCATCACCAGGTTTGCTAGCCAGTCCAGATGTTTTATATCTCTGATGAATCCGGCCTCCAATAGCTTTGCTAGCTCCTCTCCCATGGTCTGTCTCTTAGGTTCAGAAAAACGCCGAAGAGCCTGTTTGACAGGTTTGAATCCGGTTTGGATATTTAAGCTGTGCTCGGCCAGCCTGCGTGGTATTCCTGGCATGTTTGAAGGGTGCTAGGCAAAAATGTCCCAGTTCTCTCGTAGGAACTCTCGCAATGCGGCGTCGACATCAGGGTTTAACCGTGCCCCGATGGAAGCTGTTTTATTGGGGTCCATTGGATGGACTTGGAATTTGACTATTTCGTCCGCCGGTTTAAAGGAGGTGGACTTGGATCTTTTGTCAAGTACCACATCGTCCCTATTTACCGTAGAGCATAGCGCAGTCAGCTCCTCGGCTGCTAGGGCTTTGGATAGTGCCTCGAGGGCCAGTGCGGCTGTCTTGTTTTCGGCGCGGAGTGCTATGTCCGGATCACTAGCGAGAGTGATGATCCCGTTAGGCCCGGGCATCTTGAGCTTCATGTACCCGTAATGGGGTATTGCTTGGAAGATTGTAAACGCTTCCCGCCCTAGCAGAGCGTGATAACCGCTGCTGAACAGAGCCACCTGGAACGTGACCTCTTCGGATCTGTAATTATCCTGCATGCCGAACACCACATCTAGTGTGATTTTTCCTGTACAGCGCGCTTCCCGACTGGGGATTATTCCTCTAAAGGTTGTGCTGCTTTGCTCAATGCGGTTCCAGTCTATTTCCATTTTTTGAAGAGTCTCCTCGTAAATGAGGTTCAATCCGCTGCCGCCATCCATGAGTACGTTGGTAAGACGAAAGCCGTCCACTATTGGACTGAGGACCAATGCGGCTGGTGCTCGGGCTGTTCGGAATTTAGGTTCATCACTGGCGTTAAAGGTAATAGCTGTGTCACTCCATGGGTTTATTGTTGCTACTTGGTAGACTTCGACAAGGCTGCGGAGTGTCCTTTTTCGCATATTATTTGATGCGAAAGTCTCGAAGACTGTTGATACCGTATTGGTATCTCTGGGGTGGCTTTCTGTGGCCTCTGGAATTAGGAGATTTTCACCAATTTTGGCCACCTGCCGGAGTATCCAACATGCTCTGAGGTTGTGAGTTGGTGTGGCGTCCTCTGTACTGTGAATTTTACAGGGTCCATTAAGCCACCCTTCCAGTATGGTTCCATGCCCTGTAGAGGGTTTTTGCTTTTTAGTGCTTGACCCGGGTGACTGGTGATGATGCACCCTTTTATTTCGGACTGGGTTTGTATTCAGGGCCGGATTGTCCCAAAATTTTATTTCGGTTTTCCAGGCGGTTTCCATCACACAGTACTTTCGTACAATGGACGCCAAGTCAGCGAAGCGTGTAATATCATGGCGACTTATGGCGTTGAGTATTCCCTTGTCCGTGTAGTTATTGCAGAAAATTGAGATTGCGTCTTCCTCGCGGCAGTCCCTTAGCCTATTCTTAACCAGGAGGAATCTGGCCCAGTAATGATGTACTGTTTCGTCGAGTTCTTGCCTGATTTTGGATAGATCGCTTATGTTGGGGTGGGTGGGTGGAATTAAATCCGAAGCCTCACCCCATCTAAGGCTCAGAGGCCGAGGAATTTCTGAACTCGAAAATTTGGATTCCTGGACGTTGTCTAATGAATCCAGCCCGTCGCCTGACTCTAAGTTCAGGTCTTGAGTGATATCCTCCCCTCCGCGGGTATCCGGCTTGGAGGGATCGGGAATCCGGACGTAGCGAGTCCTTAAGATAGATGAAGGGTCGCCGCACTGTCCCTCTACCACGGCAACATGATGGGTGACTTGGGGAGAGTTAATCTCTCTCAGATCGGTTTTAGGCCCAATCTGGTCGTAATCCGTAGCGACTCCCAGGGCGGCGAAGCGATCCAAGAGCTCGTTTATAGAGGAAAGCTCTATTGGATCTAACTGCTCGGCGAGTTCCGAGTTGACATGAAGATTGCTTTCGATGGCTCGAGAGGTCATCGTCGGCGCAGAAGCCGAACAGGTGGTCATAAGAAAGCCACCTAACCGGAGGGTTTGGCCGACAGCCAAAGCTCCCTTAGCAATGGTGCCATCTTTAAAGACGGGGCGAGGCATCCTTCCTGATGGCGACGACACAGAGGAACTCTCAATGAAAGCACCAATGTCGGTGTCAAAACCGGCGGATCTCGGGTAGGGGGTCCCGAACTGTGCGTCTAGGCTGGATGGTAACAGGAGGCAAGGGACGCGAAGTTTTACCCAGGTTTGGGCCCTCTCGATGGAGGTAAAACCCTATGTCCTGCTTGATTAATATTGATGATATGGGTAGTACAAGAGTAGATCTACCACGAGATCGAGGAGGCTAAACCCTAGAAGCTAGCCTATGGTATGATTGTTGATGTGTACGTTGTCCTACGGACTAAAACCCTCCGGTTTATATAGACACCAGGTAGGGTTAGGGTTACATAGAGTCGGTTACAATGGTAGGAGATCTGCATATCCATACCGCCAAGCTTTCCTTCCACGCCAAGGAAAGTCCCTTCCGGACACGGGACGGAGTCTTCAATCTTGTATCTTCATAGTCCAGGAGTCCGGATGAAGGTATAGTCCGGCTATCCAAACACCCCCTAATCCAGGACTCCCTCAGGGAGCACAGAAAAGAAGTACCCCACAACAAGCCAGCGGGTACTCATGTCAGCCCTTGCCCTTGTCAGGTCGAGTTCGATCATTGGCACGCCACACCTTGCCACCGGCGCCGCTGCCAGGCCAAGGGGAGGATCCGGCGGAGCACTGCCCCCCTGCCCGCCATGCGAGGAGGAGCCCTGCTCCATTCTCCTACCCCCTCGCTCGTCGCCGTTCGAATGGAGGATCCCCGGTTTGGGTGAATTTGATGTGTTTCTGAAACAATAGGCGCATGGTCCCTCCCAAATCATCTACCTGGCTCCCTATAATTCTTTCCTCAGGCTCAAGATCCTCTAGAATTGTTAGATAATAATCCAAATACATGCCTAAATCGTCGTTTTTCAGCAGTATCGAAATGACTGTTTTCTCAACTTGAAGAAAAAGAAATAACTATTTTCTCCGGAGCATTTCACCTAGCTTCCCATTGATCCCTCCCATGACATCTACTACAAGGAGCGTCTCTCCCGCAAAACATCACGATCGTGGTGTCTTGACCACTTTTACCATTTAATATGGTGTCGAATACTAAATCCTGATGAACTAAAAGTAAAAGATGTTGCCAATGGATGAGGCTGGCTGATGGTGGGCATTCTTCATGGCTACACAACCATTCAAAGTTCTTGTGTGGAACGTCAGGGGGCTCAACTCTCCGGCAAGACGGAGTGCCATCTATCAAGCAGTAACAAATGCGAATCCGGCAGTAGTATGTTTTCAGGAGATGAAGCTCCAAGTTGTATCGCCCGAAATAGTGAATCATTGCCTGGGTAATAGATTCGCGAAGTTTGACTACCTACTAGCTATGGGAACCCATGGTAAAATTCTAATTGCATGGGATGCCACTATGGCATCGGTCTCAAGCCCGCACCGCACCACGAACACACTCACGGGGCTGGGCAGGCCACCAAGCGGAGGCCAATGGTGGCTAACTGGGGTATATGGGCCCCAGGGCAATGAGGACAAGATTGAGTTCCTTCAAGAGCTAGTCGACATCCAAGACTTACATGCGGGGCCCTGGCTAGTGGCGGGAGACTTCAACTTAGTGGTTAACCTAGATGACAAGAATAACAGCATGGTGAATCACTGTATGATGGCTCGATTTTGAGCCAAGCTAAACAGACTAGAGCTTCGTGAGCTATATCTAAACGGGAGGAAATACACGTGGTCCAATGAAAGGTTGAGGCCGACCTTAGAGAAGATTGACCACATCTTTGCTTCGAGCTGCTGGGAAGATCTCTACCCGACGTGCCTCCTTACCGCCTTGGGGTCGGCAATCTCTGATCATTGCCCCCTCATGCTAGATCTCAACACAGATATCACGATGGGAAAGCGTTTCCGCTTTGAGGCATTCTGGCCTAAGGCGGATGGGTTCCAGGACACGGTTGCGGCAGCCTGGCAGTCAGCCCCCTTGCACAATAGTGCATTCCTGACCCTGGATAACAAGCTGTGCGCCATGGCTAAAGCGCTCCAAAGGTGGAATGACCGCTGGATTGGGAATGTCAGGCTACAGAACCTCAATGCACTGGAGGTGATCACACTGCAAGAGGAGATCATGGACTCCAGGGCGCTCTCCCCGGACGAGCACGCGTTGCGTAAGTTGCTCAAACGGAAATTACTTGGGTTGGCGTCACTGCAGAGGACAATAGCGCAGCAAAGATCAAGGATGCTACAATTTCGTAACAGCCCTCAGCCCGAAACCATCGCATCTTCCTGCCAGATGTGGATATCTCTGCTGAAGCAATATACCCTGAGCCTGCCAAGCAACCAATAAGTCTTCAGAATGCCGAACACCAGAGCTTCACGCAGAATGTTGAAGGTGTTGAAGCCATGTCCAGGGTCTATCCTATGGCTGGCACTACACGTGCACCAGCATCAACTGAAGCCACAGATAGCACAAACGCTCCAAGACCCAAGAAGCGTGCTCGTGTCCTCACTGACCGAGAGCTTCTTGTGGCCCTTCACCAAAAGCAAGATAGGCATCACGACTGGCTGAAACGTCAGATGAAGAGCCTCTTGGTGGATGTCAATCGTCTTCGAAACCTGGCCACCAAGAATGCCTTTGTTACGCATGAGACTTGCCGTCGTACGTGGAAAGGGCTCTCAATGATCTGCACTGAAGCTGAACTTGAAGAGGATGGCTTCACAGAGCGCTTCAAATTTGACACCACACCTCCTAGGAGGGCTGTGATGCACAACACACCGTCACTTGAAGACTCTGAGTATTCCTCATCTGCTGCCACCGTCACTGCGAGGATCATTGATGAAGATGATGATGCTACTTCACCACCACCCGCTTCAGCACCTCAAAGCTCAGCACCGCCAAACAACTCCACCGACCCTGCTGCGCCTGGGAACGCGTAGAAAACTCTATGACTTCAAACCTTTTTGGTCATTCCTGACAAAAGGGGGAGAAGCATATGATGTTTATAGTCTTCAAGCGGGTCAATATGGGCGGGTGCCTTGTTTTGTTATACTTGCTTCGTGTTTGCAACTCTTGTTTTGCTTCATTTGGTTCTTTTGAGTTGTAAACACTAAAACTCGATGGTCGTCTGCTACTTGTTTTACCACTCCTTTTGCGAAGATAAATTCCGCACTCATCTCATTCTGCAGACGTCCATTTTCCATTATGCATGTTATTATCTTCATATACTTTCACATGCATAGTAGGTTGTCATCATAAGCTGAAGCTGATCTCCACAAGTACAACCTGCCATGTGCATTTGCATTCCAAAAGCAAATTAACTTATATGCACATCTTCAGGGGGAGCACTTGCAACTTATGATGACAATTCCTTTACAGACTTCACACTTTATATTCCCCGTTGAAAACTTCAACTAGTTTGTCATCAATCACCAAAAAGGGGGAGATTGTAAGTGCATCTAGTGCCACCCCTAGTTGGTTTTGGAGTATTGACGACAAACCTAGTTGAGGGACTAATGTGTTTGTGAGAATTGCAGGAAAACACAGGTAGAAGTCCCTCATTGATTCGGTTTACTACCAGAGATGACCCCTAAAAATGAATGAAGACATTGAAGTCAAAGGTGGTATATGAAGATATTCACATTGAAGACTATGACAACAGAAGACACGTTATGAAGCCTATGGAACTCGAAGACTTAGATCTTTCGTAGTTCTTTTTATTTTTTGTTGAGTCATAGGAACCACCGTACTGTTAAGTGGGGTCCAGGAGAGCAAGTCAGAATGACTTAAGTGATGCCTAAATCAAAAACCTATGTCTTCGAGTGAAGACAATGAGAGCAAATCTTGTCCAGAGCCGGACAAGTCAGCTTTGCTTGTAGCCCAAGTAAAGTTGCCATGAGAGTTCGAAATCTGACCGTTGAGACACGTGTCAGTTCCTTAGTGACCCAGGGTCATTTCGGACAAATCAGGTCGGGTTGCCAAGTGGCTATAAATAGCCCACCCCCACAACCATAAACGGTTGGCTGCTCAAATTTCAGTGCACGGCTTTTGTCGTTTGAGAGCAACCCACCTCGAAGCCTTTGAGAGAAAATTCCTAGTGAGGAGAAAAGCCCTAACCACCCAGAGCCAGAGCAAATTGGGCATCACTTAAGTCTTCTTGTCTGTGTGATCTGAAGACTTATTACACTTGAGGACTGTGAATCCTCCAGACGGTTAGGCGTCGCGTTCAGAGCATCCAAGAGACATTGTGGATTGCCAGTGAACGAAGTCTGTGAAGGTTTGGGAGTCTACCTTGAAGACTTACCAGAGTGATTGGGCGAGGACTAAGTGACCTTAGCTCAAGGAGATTACGGTGAGGACTTGGTGTCCTGAACTGTGTGTTCAGGACTGGGTGTCCGGGACTGTGTGTCCTAAGGTTTAAATACCTAGCCGCTCCAACCAGACGTATAGTTGTCACAGCAACTGGAACTGGTCCAACATATCATTGTCTTCAACGAGTCACTGGTTTCATCTTCACTTCCTTCTCTTGCTGTTACTCATTGTGAAGTCATTGCATGCTTGCTTTATCATTTGTCTTCACAACGTGAATGCATGATCTGTTTGGCTTCATAACTTCTTCCTACTTGATCCTTATTACACTGAAGCTGTTTGTCACTGTGCTTTCACTCTATTGAATACATGACCATGGCTGGCCTAGTGTAATGTAACTTCCGCTGCATAGTAATAGGCATAATCTTCACTGTTTGTCTTCATAACTCCCAAGTTTTGAAGACTTTTATAAAAATCGCCTATTCACCCCCCCTCTAGTCGATATAACACACTTTCAATTGGTATCAGAGCAAGGTGCTCCCTTGTTCTGTGTGATTCGGTTTAACCACCTGGAGTTTTAGCTATGTCGACTGCAGGGATAATCAAAGTCTCCGCTGCATGCCCCGTCTTCGATGGAACTGAATATCCCTATTGGAAGAATAAGATGCGCATGCATCTTGAAGCCATTGACGTCGACCTATGGTATGTCGTCGAGAACGGCGTTCCCAAGGCTGGAGAAGGTGTCACTGCTGCTGATGTCAAGAAATTCGTTCAACTGGACTCTACTGCCAAGAACATCATCTGTGGTCATCTGACCAAAGGACAGTATGGCCGTGTGAGTGCCTTGAAGACATCCAAACTGGTCTGGGACTGGCTCTCCAAGGTCAATGAAGGCATCTCAACCTAGAAGATCAACAAATCAGTGTCCTTCGCAATCTCTTCAACCGCTTCAAGCGAAATGACAATGAGAATGTCCAGCACACATTTGATAGACTCACTGACATCACAAATGAGCTTCAAGCCCTCGGCGCCACTGAAATCACCAAACATGAAATCGTCAAAACGCTGCTGAGATCACTTGATAGTTCGTTTGACATCCTGGCCCTGATGATTCAAGAACGTCCTGATTTCAAGACACTTGATCCGTCTGACATACTTGAGAGGCTCAACACACACGAGTTTCAGCTTTCTGAGAAAAGAGATATCTATGGTCCAAACTATGGGCGAACTCGCGCCTTGAAGGCAAAAGCTGTCTCCTCATCTGAAGAAGAATCCGACTGCAGTTCTCATGATCCTGAAGACATTGGAAGAGAACTTGCAATGCTAGTGAAGAAGTTCCAAAAATTCACCAAGAAGAAAGGCTTCAGAAAATCTTCATGATCAAGCTCAAGGAATGATGAAGCTTCTGCTCATGACTACAAGAAGAAAACATGTCACAAGTGCAAGAAAACTGGACACTTCATCTCTGAGTGTCCACAGTGGGACAATGAGAACAGAAGGAAGAAGAAGATCAAGGAATATGATTCTGACGACAAGAAGAAGAAGAAATACTCAAAGTCTTCTTCCAAGTCTTCATCAAAGTCTTCATCACACAAGAAGAGCTCATCTGGCAAGGCACATGCGTTTGTAGGAAAGGAGATGGATTCAGAGGAGGAGTCTGCATCTGAGGAGGCAGAGGTGGAGTCTGAGGAGGAGTCTGATTCTGGCATTGCGAGTCTGGCTACAGCATACGTCGCCAAGTCCATCTTCAACACTGAAGACAATGACTGCATCACCGACACCAACGCAAATGACAAGAACGACTCCACTCCTACCTACTGCTTCATGGCACGCGGTGCCAAGGTAAACACATGCACTACTCGCTATGAAACATCTAGTGACGATGACTCTGAATGTGATTCAAAACCTAGCTACAAAACACTTGCTAAAATTGCAACTGAACAACAGAAAGCTATGGAACATATTCAAAAACTGTTAGACAGAAGCGATGATCTGTTGGGTGCTGAAATGACTCGATCTGAATCCTTAATTGAAGACATAAAAAACCTTCACATTAAGTATCAGGAACTTGAAGATCGTCATGATACTCTCTCAACAACTCATGAAAAGCTTTCCTATGATTATCTTCAAAGGAAGCAAGAACTTGAGAAATTGAGGGTGGCTCATGAAGATCTTCAAAAGGAAAACGAGTCACTTCGCTCCGAACAGATCAGTCCCGCTCAGGAAGGATTTGAACCACCATGTCTTAAATGCATTGAGCGTGATAATGCTAATTCTGTTGCTGAATGTTCCACTTCTACTGCTGTTGCAATATCTTCAACTGTTGACGTGGTAACTAACCCCTCTGCTGAGGATACCACTGCTCTTGCTGATGAGAATGCTATGTTGAAGACATTGCTTGAAACAGGGATGTACAAAAGTCTTAAAGGACATCAGACACTATGGGATGTCCTCAAGAAGCAGATCCTGAATCGAAACCCTAGGAAAGAGGGTGTTGGATTTGTGAGGAAAATCAATGCAGATGGCTCTTACTGGAAACCTGAGCAGTACCCCAAAACCACATGGGTTGCTGCAAAGGAACTTTCAATAGATCCATCCAACTTATCTGGCTTCACTTGTGCTAACCCCATTATCATTGATGAATCCTTTGATGCAAACTATAAACTGTTTAAGAATCAGAATGGTGAAGTGTTTGCCAGGTACATTGGTACTAACTGCAGGAATGGACCGCCTATGAAGAAGATCTGGGTTTCCAAAAAGTGTCTGGAAAATCTTCCTGTGAATGTCTTCATGACACCTCACTTGAAGAAGACAAATCTCAGACCAAAGGCTTCATACGGTCCAATGGCTTCATACAAACAGAGGACTCACCTGAGTCACACTAACACAAATGTTTTGTAGGGAAACAATACTCAGGCACATGAGTATGAGAGCGGTTCATCGAACCGTGTTCATGTGACCAAAAATTATTCTGCTTATTCCTATGAGTACTATTGTCCACCTGCTAGACTGTTTGCTAAGGCTTCAAAGCCAAAATTCTCAGATGATGCACTTAGACTTATTGCTTCTAAGCCACCCTTGAAGATGTGGGTGGTTAAGAAAGCTTAACTCTCTTTTGCAGGGAAAGGTCTCCAGCGGAAAAACAAAATCTTCTGATGCTATTGCTGGGGACCTTAAAAATCTTGTAGGGCGCAAGATAAAATGCCCGAATGGGATCAATATGTACTTCGTTCCTGAATCGCATGCTACTCTCCCTATTAGTCCTAATCTGGATTTAAGTTTTCATAACCCACTGGTTCGCCAAATGTTTATGCTTCACAATTCTCTTCGTGAAGCCTATCCCCCTAACTGTACTGTAGGGTACGACACCAGCGACTTCAAAATCTTCAGAATGGATTATTGACAGTGGGTGTACAAATCACATGACTGGCAGGAGAAGCCTTCTTATGGACTCAACATTACGTCCATCCGACAAGAGCCACATCACATTTGCTGACACTGGTAAAAGTAAGGTATTGGGTCTAGGTAGAGTTGCAATCTGAAAGGATCAACACATGGATAAAGTCATGCTTGTTGAATCCCTTGGCTTCAACTTAATGTCTGTCTCAATGCTTTGTGATCTGAATATGATTGTAATGTTTGGAAAATATCGCTGCCTGGTGCTAATGGAATCTGACAAATCTCTAGTGTTTGAAGGGTATCGGAAAGGTGATTTGTACGTGGTAGATTTCTCAGCAGGACCACAACTTGCGGTATGCCTTCTTGCAAAAGCTTCAGAATGCTGGCTTTGGCATCGGAGGCTTGGGCATGCTGGCATGAGGAACCTCCACACCCTTGCGAAGAAGAAGCATGTCATAGGCATCGAGGGCGTCAAGTTCAAGAAAGATCATTTATGCGGTGCATGTGAAGCAGGGAAGATGACAAGGGCAAAACATCCTTCGAAGACAATCATGACTACTACACAACCCTTCGAACTGCTCCACATGGATCTTTTCGGTCCCACTCACTACTCAACTTTTACTACTACTGCTTGCCTCTATGGCTTCGTCATTGTTGATGATTACTCTAGATATACTTGGGTACACATAATCCTTTACAAGACTGAAGTGCAGGATGTCTTTAGATGCTTCGCCAATCGAGCTATGAACAATTTTGGCGCCAAGATAAAGCACATTAGAAGTGACAATGGCACTGAATTCAAGAATACTGGCCTTGATACATATCTTGATACCTTGGGCATCACACATGAATTCTCAGCTCCGTACATGCCACAGCAGAATGGCGTCGTCGAACGCAAGAACAGAACACTCATTGAAATGGCCAGAACAATGCTAGATGAATACAAGACTCCAAGAAAATTCTGGACTGAAGCCATTGATACTGCATGCCATACAATCAATCGTGTTTATCTTCACAAGCTTCTGAACAAGACATCTTATGAACTCCTAACTGGCAAGAAGCCAAATGTCAGTTACTTCAGAGTATTTGGCGCAAAGTGCTGGATCAAGGACCCACATCACACCTCAAAGTTTGCACCAAAAGCACATGAGGGCTTTATGCTTGGATATGGAAAGGATTCACACTCCTACAGAGTCTTCAATCTCTTCCATTACAAAGTGGTCGAAACAGTGGATGTGCGGTTTGATGAAACAAATGGTTCACAAAGAGAGCAACTGCCAAATGTGCTAGATGAAGTCCCAGCTAGTGAATCAATCAAGCTTATGGGATCTGGAGAGATTATGCCTTCTGAAGCTCATCCTGAAGAAGAACTCATCATCTCAGCACCTGATCAACATGAAGACAATGCTCAACATGAAGACATTCCTCCGAACAACAACGCAGATCAGCAAGAGCAAAGTCTTCGTCCTATACATCCTCGTGTTGCAAATGAAGTGCAGATTGACAGAATACTTGACAGCATCAATGCAACTGGTCCACTCACTCGTTCAAGGGCAACTCAGCTAGCAAACTTCTGTGGGCATTTCGCATTCGTCTCAATATCAGAACCCAAGAAAGTTGAAGAAGCCTTCATGGAACCTGAATGGATTCAAGCTATGCAAGAAGAGCTTCAACAGTTTGAGCTGAATAATGTATGGGAACTGGTTAAGCGTCGCGATCCACGGAAGCACAACATAATAGGCACCAAATGGATATACCGCAACAAGCAAGATGAGCATGGTCAAGTTGTCAGAAACAAAGCTCGTCTCGTTGCTCAAGGATATACTCAAGTAGAGGGCATTGACTTTGATGAAACTTTTGCTCCTGTGGCTAGACTTGAAGCCATACGCATACTGCTGGCCTATGCAAATCATCATAACATACTTCTATATCAAATGGATGTGAAAAGTGCCTTTCTCAATGGCAAGATTGAAGAAGAAGTGTATGTTGCACAACCACTTGGTTTTGAAAATCCAAAACATCCTGATATGGTATACAAGCTCAACAAGGCACTACATGGCCTCAAACAAGCCCCTAGGGCCTGGTATGATACACTCAAGTACTTTCTGAAGAGCAAAGGCTTCATACCTGGTTCCCTGGATCCCACTCTTTTCACGAAGACATACGATGGTGAACTGTTTGTGTGCCAAATATATGTGGATGACATTATCTTCGGGTGCACCAATCGGAAGTACAGTGAAGAGTTTGGATATATGATGCAAGAGCAATATCAGATGTCCATGATGGGGGAGCTGAAGTTCTTTCTTGGTCTTCAAATCCGACAATAGCGCAATGGCATCTTCATATCTCAAGAGAAGTATCTCAAAGATTGCCTGAAGAAGTTCGGTATGCAAGACTGCAAAGGCTTCACAACACCAATGCCAGCCAAACATCATCTAGGTCCTGACAACAATGGTAAAGAGTTCGATCAAAAGGTATACCGCTCCATGATTGGGTCCTTGCTTTATTTATGTGCATCTAGGCCAGATATCATGCTTAGTGTTTGCATGTGTGCTCGATTTCAAGCGGCACCAAATGAGTCGCATCACTTAGCTGTGAAGCGAATTCTTCGATATTTGGCTCACACCCCAACTCTAGGATTATGGTATCCAAAGGGCTCAGAGTTTGATTTGGTTGGATTTTCGGATGCTGATTATGCTGGTGAAAAAGTTGATCGCAAGTCTACATCAGGCACATGTCACTTTCTAGGACGATCACTTGTATGTTGGTCTTCAAAGAAGCAGAACTGTGTATCTCTCTCCACTGCTGAATCTGAATACATTGCTGCTGGATCTTGCTGCGCTCAGCTTCTGTGGATGAAGCAAACACTCAAGGATTATGGCATTCATCTGAAGCAAGTGCCACTTTACTGCGACAACAAAAGCGCCATCAAGATTGCCAACAACCCAGTTCAGCATTCGAAGACAAAGCACATTGAAATTCGCCATCACTTTCTCAGAGATCATGTTGTGAAGGAAGACATTGATATCATACACGTCAACACTGAAGAGCAATTGGCAGATATCTTCACCAAGCCCTTGGATGAGAAGAGGTTTTGCAAGTTACGGTGTGAGCTAAATATCTTGGAATCCTCAAATGTCCTGTGATCAGGCACACATCCTAACACTTATGCATATTGATGACTTAGATGTGCAACGCACAAAGTAAAGTATATCTTCAATCAATGAAGACATACATTCTAAGTGTGAATACATTAATGTGGAATTTGAGTTCGGAGCGCCACAATAATTGTGCGCCGTGTCTGGGTCTAATACTTCCTATACGGTGGGTAACGCCACCACCAAACGTTCCATTTTGAAGTGTTTAACTCATGGCGTTACCTTGCAATATCTTCACATTGGTTTGGCTTCGAACTTAACATGTCTTCATGATTATCTTCACTACGATGATTATATATATATATATATATATATATATATATATATATATATATATATATATATATATATATATATGCTCTAAGTATTCTGTCCTCTACAACATTCACTTATAGCTATGTCTTCTTGGTTGAATCTTTTGAACTAAGTGAATGTGATCGGACCCTAACCTCTCTATGCTTTCTATCTCAAACTCTATCTCTCCAAGTCATATGCATTCTGTTGAAACTGTCAAATGTCTTCACTGTGTCCTTGTCAGCTGAAGGCATAGAGACAACCATAAAAGTCCGTTTTTAATGCTCATTCCTCCACATAAGATCCGGAGAAGCAGGAACGACCGCCCGACAATTTAGGCGTGCATGGGACGTGGAACAAAACCCAAACTTCCGCTAACTGGCCACGCGTGCCTCAAATGCGAACCGCCAGGGGCACCTGCGTAATAGCACGGTGCCGCCTCTAAGTCTATAAATTCACACTTACCGCAGTCATTATCTCCTTCTTCCATCCTCGCACGAACCCTAGCACCACCGCTAGCACTCGACGACGCCGGAGACGAAGCGCTTCGCTGCCGCAACCTCTCCAACGCCGTCCTCACGCTGACCGCGGACATCGTCCTCTCCGCCGTCGCCGTAGGTGTTTTCCGTCGCCAAGTTAGGGCACGGAGGACTGAACTGCTCGGCATCAACTTCCTTCCGTCTAGAAGTTCCAGTGTGGTAAATAAAACTTCTTTTTACAGCCTCTTTTGATCTCTTGGTTCTGTCACTTTCAACCATAAGAAGTTTCTCTTCACACCAGTTAGATCTCTCGCTGCATCTTATAACATGCCTAGTATATTCACTTGTGCTTCATAAAGTAGTTAGATTCCTCACTTGTACTGATCTATGGGTTCGTACAAATCTGGAACCAACTTCTTATCTATAAGTGAATGTCTTCGCACAATGAGGTCAATGTCTTCTAAACTGATTAATCTTCAAAACCTTCTGAGAATGCATATGACCTCTTCCCCTTCCCTCGCACCTTAATGCTGTCACAGGTACATGTCCGTGGGAGAATCCTTCGGTTCTCATAGTCTGCATTCATTTGCAGAATTCCTACAGCATCACATAAACTCTCCTGAAGCCAGTTCCTGTTTGTCCAGAAAAAGAAAGCCTTTGAAGCCTTTGAAAGTTTTAAAGCCTTTCAAGTTAAAGTTTATGGCTTCAGTTGCAGTAGCAAGAAAGGGGGGCAGACAGAGACGTGAGGGAACTTCCAAGGATCTGCCTGAAGACTTGGTAGAAATGTACAAAACAGATCCAGAAGAGAGCTATGGGCAGCGCAAAACCAGAATCCGATGGATTCGACTCTATTGGGCAGAACAGTGGTTCAAATACCGCTTCGTCACCCAGGAGTATGCTGAAAAGAATGCAATCAAGAGTCAATGGGGGGATATCTTATACAAGAACCTTGTACCCAGAACCCGAGATGAAGCCATTGCTCAAGACTTCTACCCATGCATGGTCCGAGGACCACAGCCTGATGATGCACATCCGTCGTCACTTCTCTGGTGTCGTGACGACAATCTCTTCAAACGCAACTTTCAGTTTGCTCAACAGTCTGTGAAGCTAAACAAGAAGAAATTTGGGCTTGACTTCAATCCTGGTCCCTCCTCACCAAGGGCAGATGGCACACGCAACACAGAACCCAATATCATCGGTCCGTTTGCCAATCTTGAGGGCCTGATCACCCACATCTTAGTCCAAGGGACTGCTGTGAATGACCCTCCAGCTGATTCTGAGTCTGATGAAGCTCCTGCTGTGCCGAAGCCAAAGCAGACAAAGAAACCAAAAGCTTCGAAGCCGGCCCCTGCCTCAAAAATCTCAATGGCGAAGCCATTAAAACTGCACCTCCTGAAGTCGGTGTGCAGTCTGAAGATGTATCCCGCATCTCCAAGCCCCTGAAGGATAAGGAGCCCCAGCAACACACAGGCAAAGAGCTCACTGCTGCTGCTATTCTGCGCAGTGAAGCCATTGATCTATCAAGCGATGAAGATCCGGGCGATGACGCACTAGAACAGCTCATCAAAAGCAAGGAGGAAGCGGAAATCTTCAACAATCTGCCTCTCTTTGATGTCGCCATCATCCACAGCTTCATCGATGAATGGTTTGACACACCAGATATAAGCTTCAATGATCTGCAGCTGCCTGTTGGACTCAGTGTCGCCTTCCAAGGTGCAATTGCTTCAGAACTGGCCATTGCTCAGCGCATTGTTGAGCTGAAGCAGAAAATTGATCACGAAAAAGCTCAGTTCAAGAAGCACATGGCCAGTCTCAGCGTGCAGGAAGTGAGAAGCTTCAAAATCATGCTGCATGATCTCAAAGAAAACTTTCTGAAGAAGCGTGCTGAAGCTCAAGGCTCGCGTGAAAGGATGAAGTCATTGGCTAACAAATGTGTTCAAGCCTACAACGAGGCTAAAAAGCGCAAGGCACTTGGGCATCCAGGCATCGACCCCAAGATGGCCGCAAAGAAGAAGAAGCAGCCTGCTGTGAGTGAACCAGAGGCATCAAGACAAGCAGCCACTTCCATTGTCTTCCCAACCGCCACGACTGGCTCGAAGCCAAAGAGCCGGTCAACAGCTTCAGAGCTAAAGAAGACAAGAGCTGCAGAAGCTGAAGCCAGAAAAAGGAAGAGCTCTGAAGCCTCTCCTTCTGCCCCCAGTAAAAAGAAGCGCAAGACTAAGAAATCTAGGGCTGCTTCCACAGAGCCCTTGATGGTTGAACCCCTTTCTGTCAGTCACCCCAATGCAGAAAGAAGACTAACAGTTCATGAGCCTGCTCCCACAGAGGCACCTGACGCTGAAGATATTCCAGCAGCCGACCCACTAGCTGCTGAAGACATTGGTCATCAGGACAATGTGCAAGGTGATGCAGCCCTTCCTCAGCTTGAAACAAGCGAACCCATCAGCATTGGTCGTCCTCTGATGCCAATGGCACAAGATGAGTCATGGGCGGATCGCCCTTAGGAGGAAGAAGACATTCAGGCCTAGCCCACTCCGACACCACAAGCGTCGTCTGTATTCCGCAGGCTTCGCAAAGGTCCATGGCCTCAAGACCAGTCTGCAGAAATTCCGGCTGCATCAGCCGAAGACAATGAAGAAGCACCTCCAGAACTCACTCCCTCGCTCCAAGAGAACGTGCCTGAAGATGTCCCTCAAACTACTAACACTGAAGCCAATGTGGAGCCCGCCCCACCAAATGCTTCAGCGGACAGCAAAGCCACTGAGCCAGACACTTCAGTTCCTGAGTCTGCTGCAGGTCCACAATTTGACTATCACATAGAGCACATGCCTCATGTCCAGAAGCCAGTCCCAAGGCTTCCAAGGTTCCCAGGTCCTGCATCAGCACCTGGCTCCTTTGATGTAAACAGCTTCAAGGCAGACAACACATTTTTCGATAGCTCCAAGAACCCCTATTCAAGGGAAAGGATTGTATCAGACAGGTTCTGGAGCTATTCACAGCGCAGCTATTATTCTTGCATCTTATACAACCAAGGTCGCATCTTCCCACACAAGCGCCTTGAGGTTGAAGCTATTGCTGGTCTGCCATGTCTTGAGGAAGCTTTGGACTGCTTCAGGCAAGTGGGTCTGCTGCCTTTCGTGACTGATGAAGAGCACTAGAACGAAGAGCTTCTGCTTCAGTTTTATGCCACTCTCCACATCAAAGGCTACAACAGAGATCCTAAGACTTGGATCCTGGAGTGGATGACCAGAAATGTCCATCATGAAGCCAATGCATTCAATATCATTGAGCTCACTGGCCTGCCCACTCCAGGCGAATTCTTCGAGGAAGGGTGTCAACTTCATTCTGAAGCTATTGAGAGCATATTTCAGAGACCTGAACCCAATATGAGTCAGATGCTCTCAATGATGAAGCCATTGCCTCAAGATGCACCCTATCCAACTGAGTTCTTCGTTGAAGACCTAGAGTACCTGCCCAGGACCATATATCATATTATCCGGCGGACTCTCTGGCCCATTAAGGGACATTCTCCACATGCCAAGATTGAGGGTGCAATGAAGACTCTCATACTCTATATCATGCATGGCAAATGCTTCAATGCACAGGATCTTTTCATACGACAACTTGCTGCGTCAGGCTCGGACTTATTTGGTCTAAAAATCTATGCCCCTTGGGTGATGAGGCTGATCAAACTGCACTCTACAATTTCGTAACAGCCCTCAGCCCGAAACCATCGCATCTTCCTGCCAGATGTGGATATCTCTGCTGAAGCAATATACCCTGAGCCTGCCAAGCAACCAATAAGTCTTCAGAATGCCGAACACCAGAGCTTCACGCAGAATGTTGAAGGTGTTGAAGCCATGTCCAGGGTCTATCCTATGGCTGGCACTACACGTGCACCAGCATCAACTGAAGCCACAGATAGCACAAACGCTCCAAGACCCAAGAAGCGTGCTCGTGTCCTCACTGACCGAGAGCTTCTTGTGGCCCTTCACCAAAAGCAAGATAGGCATCACGACTGGCTGAAACGTCAGATGAAGAGCCTCTTGGTGGATGTCAATCGTCTTCGAAACCTGGCCACCAAGAATGCCTTTGTTACGCATGAGACTTGTCGTCGTACGTGGAAAGGGCTCTCAATGATCTGCACTGAAGCTGAACTTGAAGAGGATGGCTTCACAGAGCGCTTCAAATTTGACACCACACCTCCTAGGAGGGCTGTGATGCGCAACACACCGTCACTTGAAGACTCTGAGTATTCCTCATCTGCTGCCACCGTCACTGCGAGGATCATTGATGAAGATGATGATGCTACTTCGCCACCACCCGCTTCAGCACCTCAAAGCTCAGCACCGCCAAACAACTCCACCGACCCTGCTGCGCCTGGGAACGCGTAGAAAACTCTATGACTTCAAACCTTTTTGGTCATTCCTGACAAAAGGGGGAGAAGCATATGATGTTTATAGTCTTCAAGCGGGTCAATATGGGCGGGTGCCTTGTTTTGTTATACTTGCTTCGTGTTTGCAACTCTTGTTTTGCTTCATTTGGTTCTTTTGAGTTGTAAACACTAAAACTCGATGGTCGTCTGCTACTTGTTTTACCACTCCTTTTGCGAAGATAAATTCCGCACTCATCTCATTCTGCAGACGTCCATTTTCCATTATGCATGTTATTATCTTCATATACTTTCACATGCATAGTAGGTTGTCATCATAAGCTGAAGCTGATCTCCACAAGTACAACCTGCCATGTGCATTTGCATTCCAAAAGCAAATTAACTTATATGCACATCTTCAGGGGGAGCACTTGCAACTTATGATGACAATTCCTTTACAGACTTCACACTTTATATTCCCCGTTGAAAACTTCAACTAGTTTGTCATCAATCACCAAAAAGGGGGAGATTGTAAGTGCATCTAGTGCCACCCCTAGTTGGTTTTGGAGTATTGACGACAAACCTAGTTGAGGGACTAATGTGTTTGTGAGAATTGCAGGAAAACACAGGTAGAAGTCCCTCATTGATTCGGTTTACTACCAGAGATGACCCCTAAAAATGAATGAAGACATTGAAGTCAAAGGTGGTATATGAAGATATTCACATTGAAGACTATGACAACAGAAGACACGTTATGAAGCCTATGGAACTCGAAGACTTAGATCTTTCGTAGTTCTTTTTATTTTTTGTTGAGTCATAGGAACCACCGTACTGTTAAGTGGGGTCCAGGAGAGCAAGTCAGAATGACTTAAGTGATGCCTAAATCAAAAACCTATGTCTTCGAGTGAAGACAATGAGAGCAAATCTTGTCCAGAGCCGGACAAGTCAGCTTTGCTTGTAGCCCAAGTAAAGTTGCCATGAGAGTTCGAAATCTGACCGTTGAGACACGTGTCAGTTCCTTAGTGACCCAGGGTCATTTCGGACAAATCAGGTCGGGTTGCCAAGTGGCTATAAATAGCCCACCCCCACAACCATAAACGGTTGGCTGCTCAAATTTCAGTGCACGGCTTTTGTCGTTTGAGAGCAACCCACCTCGAAGCCTTTGAGAGAAAATTCCTAGTGAGGAGAAAAGCCCTAACCACCCAGAGCCAGAGCAAATTGGGCATCACTTAAGTCTTCTTGTCTGTGTGATCTGAAGACTTATTACACTTGAGGACTGTGAATCCTCCAGACGGTTAGGCGTCGCGTTCAGAGCATCCAAGAGACATTGTGGATTGCCAGTGAACGAAGTCTGTGAAGGTTTGGGAGTCTACCTTGAAGACTTACCAGAGTGATTGGGCGAGGACTAAGTGACCTTAGCTCAAGGAGATTACGGTGAGGACTTGGTGTCCTGAACTGTGTGTTCAGGACTGGGTGTCCGGGACTGTGTGTCCTAAGGTTTAAATACCTAGCCGTTCCAACCAGACGTACAGTTGTCACAGCAACTGGAACTGGTCCAACATATCATTGTCTTCAACGAGTCACTGGTTTCATCTTCACTTCCTTCTCTTGCTATTACTCATTGTGAAGTCATTGCATGCTTGCTTTATCATTTGTCTTCACAACGTGAATGCATGATCTGTTTGGCTTCATAACTTCTTCCTACTTGATCCTTATTACACTGAAGCTGTTTGTCACTGTGCTTTCACTCTATTGAATACATGACCATGGCTGGCCTAGTGTAATGTAACTTCCGCTGCATAGTAATAGGCATAATCTTCATTGTTTGTCTTCATAACTCCCAAGTTTTGAATACTTTTATAAAAATCACCTATTCACCCCCCTCTAGTCGATATAACGCACTTTCAATTGGTATCAGAGCAAGGTGCTCCCTTGTTCTGTGTGATTCGGTTTAACCACCTGGAGTTTTAGCTATGTCGACTGCAGGGATAATCAAAGTCTCCGCTGCGTGCCCCGTCTTCAATGGAACTGAATATCCCTACTGGAAGAATAAGATGCGCATGCATCTTGAAGCCATTGACGTCGACCTATGGTATGTCGTCGAGAACGGCGTTCCCAAGGCTGGAGAAGGTGTCACTGCTGCTGATGTCAAGAAATAACGCACTTTCACATTGTCGTCCTGTTGCCGAAGAAGGCAGGAGCTGTTGTAATCTCGGACTTCAGGCTGGTCAGTCTTGTGCATGGGGCACTCAAGATCTTTGATAAGGCATTAGCAACGAGGCTTGTAGGAGAGTTGCCGCACCTTGTGGGCAACCATCAGAGCGCATTTGTAGCTAGGATATCCTTGCATGACAATTACATGCTCATGCAGTGCACGACCCGCCGACTACACGCGTTGCGTGACCCTACAGTCATGATGAAACTTGACATAACCAAGGCATTCGATTCAATCCAATGGCTGTTTCTACTTGAGGTGCTGAGGCAGATGGGCTTCGCGCAGAGATGGGTCACCTGGATATGCGGGCTGCTATCAATATCCACCACCAGAGTCATGGTCAATGGGAGGCCAGGTGAAGTGATCTTCAATTGTCGCGGGCTGAGGCAAGAGGGGCTGATCTCCCCTATGATCTTCATCTTATGCATGGAGCCTCTCCATCGGCTATTTGTGAGAGCCACAGATGATGGCTTACTTGCCCCCCTAGCGCGCTTTAGCCTTAAGCAAAGGCTCTCCATGTTTACGGACAATGTAATGATCTTCCTCAAGCCAAAATCATAGGAGCTCTCCGCGTGCTCATCGATCCTTGGCATGTTCGGGCATGCATCTGGGCTACATGTGAACCTCGCCAAGACTGCAGCCCTTCCTATCCAGTGCACCCATGAGGAAATGCAGCTCGTGCGTGATATACTTGGATGCTCGACTGCCGAGTTCCAGTGCAAATACCTAGGTCTTCCCCTCACTATCAGGAAGCAAACAATGGCACAATTTCAAGGGCTCGTGGACCAACTAGCCGGGTAACTGCCGCACTGGAAGGCAACAACATTACTGAAGAGCAGCAGACTCCTCCTTATCCAATATGTCCTCATGGAGATCCCTATTCACTTGATGTTGGCGCCGGGTCTACCACCAAAAACGCTCACAGCAATGACAAAAAAACTGCTGCAGCTTTCTTTGGAGCGTCAAGGCGGAGGCAGGAGGAGGCGCGTGTGCCGTAGCCTGGGACGTCGTCTGCTGACCAAGGTAGGCCGGCGGCCTTGGCGTTCTTGACATGCAATGGATGAATGTGGCATTGCAAACTAAATGGATATGGCTCCAAAAAACAGACAACTTCGGGCCTTGGGCAATTCAACATCCGCGTACCCAAAGAATCAAAGAAGCTCTTTCAAGCGGCAGCGCGAGTTCAACTAGGAGATGGCAAGAGCACATTATTTTGGGAGGACTAATGGCTTCCTGGATCTCGAATCCAAGAACTTGCACCATGCCTGTATGAGCGCATCTCTACATGGGCGAGGAACTCCAAAATGGTCTACGACGCCATAACTTTAGATGCATGCGCGCGTGACCTTGGGCCATCCATCGATCATGCCTCCTTGGAGCAATTCATGGCCCTGTGGCCCATGGTGGCGGCCACCCAATTACAGGAGTACGGTAGTGATGTCACCACTTGGGCCTGGAGCAAGGAAGGGTAATTCTCGGCCAACTCGGCCTACCAGGCCAAATTTTGGGGACTTGAGATTTCACCCACGGCCGCATTCACCTGGGACTCACGGGCACCACTAAGGTGGAGGTTCTTCTCCTGGTTGGCTGCCAAGGAGAGATGCTGGACCTCAGACCGGTTGGTGCGGAGAGGATTGCCGCACCAGGCAGCCTACCCACTTTGTGATCATGATGAGGAGACGATAAACCATCTACTCCTACATTGCGTCTTTGTACGACAAGTGTGGGTTCGGGTCTTGCCCGCGATAGACATGGGACATGCGGAGCCACGCCTGGAGGAGTCACTAACGGAATGGTGCACGCGCAATGGGATCGATAGGCTGTCGAAACAAAGAGCGAGGATGATACGAGCCACCTGCCTGCTAGTCATTTGGGAGTTATGGAAACACCGAAATGGTGTTGTTTTGATGGCAAGGCCCCTTGCCTAAGGGATGCGCTACGAAAATAGCTAGCGAATGTGTACTATGGAGGGATGCAGGACTGCTGCGAGGTGATGATGACATGCATCAGGCATTAGAGGTAGCACTAGGGTGGGCGCAGGGCGAGTAGTCGTGTAGCATAGTGGGTGGAGTTGGGTGTGGGTCTCATGTAACCTTACCTTGTAAAAACCGCAGCGGGGCTCTTTCCCCTTCCTTCTTTAATAGATAATACGCACACTCGTGCGTATTCGAGATTTTGTTTTTGCAGAAGTCCAGACTTTCACCTCGCTAACCAAAAACCACCACGAACAATGCATGCACGATGTGTTGTGCCGTTTGGCGAAAAACGGTTGCTATTTGATAGATAGTGGGTTCAATTTAGCAGAGAATGATCTCTATTAGCAGAAAGTGGTTGGACTCTGATTTCAGGCCAATTAGCTTAGTTCACTCCGTAGCTAAGCTGATCACCAAAGTCCTCTCCATGCGGCTATCCAATGTCATCGACACCATCATCTCACCGGCACAGTCTACCTTCCTAGCAAAGAAGAGCACACATGATAGCTATCTCTACGTCCAAAATGCAGTTAGATCTCTACACCGAAGAAAAACACCTGCGCTCCTGCTCAAACTCGACATAGCTAAAGCTTTCGACAATGTTTCGTGGGAGTACCTCCTCCAACTCCTCCAAGCCCTAGGATTCCTAGCTAGATGGCGTGACTGGATCGCTATGCTACTGACGACATCGACCTCCTCCTTCTTGCTAAATGGCGCGGCGGGGAAGAAAATTATGCACTACCGAGGGCTCAGACAGGGCGACTCCCTGTCCCCACTCATCTTCATCATCGCCATAGACCCGATGTAGGATCCAAAGTATGTCTAGAGAGGGGGGGTGATTAGACTACTTAACCAAATAAAAATCTATCCTTTTCCCCATTTTAGTCTTTGGCAGATTTTAGCTATCTTAGCACAAGTCAAGCAATCATAACACAATTCAAGCAAGCATGCGAAGAGTCTATGAGCAGCGAAAAATAAAGCATGCAACTTGCAAGAATGTAAAGGGAAGGGTTTGGAGAATTCAAACACAATTGGAGACACAGATGTTTTTGTCGTGGTTCCGATAGGTGGTGCTATCGTACATCCACGTTGATGGAGACTTCAACCCACGAAGGGTAACGGTTGCGCGAGTCCACGGAGGGCTCCACCCACGAAGGGTCCACGAAGAAGCAACCTTGTCTATCCCATCATGGCCATCGCCCACGAAGGACTTGCCTCACTAGCGGTAGATCTTCACGAAGTAGGCGATCTCCTTGCCCTTACAAACTCCTTGGTTCAACTCCACAATCTTTGTCGGAGGCTCCCAAGTGACACCTAGCTAATCTAGGAGACACCACTCTCCAAGAAGTAACAAATGGTGTGTTGATGATGAACTCCTTGCTCTTGTGCTTCAAATGATAGTCTCCCCAACACTCAACTCTCTCTCACAGGATATGGATTTGGTGGAAAGAAGATTTGAGTGGAAAGCAACTTGGGAAGGCTAGAGATCAAGATTCATATGATAGGAATGGAATATCTTGGCCTCAACACATGAGTAGGTGGTTCTCTCTCAGAAAATGTGTATTGGAAGTGTAGGTATGTTCTGATGGCTCTCTCCACGAATGAAGAGTGGGTGGAGGGGTATATATAGCCTCCACACAAAAACTAACCGTTACACACAATTTACCAATCTCGGTGAGACCGAAGTGAGAGACTCGGTCGGACCGATTTAGCAAACCTAGTGACCGTTAGGATTTTCGATGGGACTGAGATGCAACTCGGTAGGACCGATATGGTTAGGGTTAGGGTATAACGTAATCTCGGTGTGACCGATTACAGAAACTCGGCGGGACCGATTTTGGTAATAAGCTAACCAGAGAGTTTGTCAGTTAAACTCGGTAGGACCGATCGCTCATTTCGGTGGGACCGAAATGTTACGAAAGAGAAACAGAGAGTTTACATTGCAATCTCGGTGGGACCGATCGCTCATCTCGGTAGGACCGAAAAGTAACGAAGGGAAACAGAGAGATTACAACCCCATCTCGGCGTGACCGAGATCCCTATCGGTGAGACCGATTTGCCTAGGGTTTGTGGCAGTGGCTATGACATTTGAAAATCGGTGGCGCCGGATAGAAAGAATCGGTAGGGCCGAGTTTGACTTTTGGTTTAGGTCATATGTGGATGTGGGAAGGTAGTTGAGGGTTTTGGAGCATATCACTAAGCACTATGAAGCAAGAACCTCATTAAACAACACCTCATCCCTCCTTTATAGTATTGGCTTTTCCTATAGACTCAATGTGATCTTGGATCACTAAAATATAAAATGTAGAGTCTTGAGCTTTGAGCTTGAGCCAATCTTTTTGTCCTTAGTATTTTGAGGGGTCCACTTTCCTCATCCATGTCATGCCATTCAGTGAGCTTTTCCTGAAATGTTAATCATGGAATAACATTAGCTCAATGAGCTATATGTTGTTAGGAATTACCAAAACCACCTAGGGATAGTTGCACTTTCAATCTCCCCCTTTTTGGTAATTGATGACAACATATAGATAAAAGCTTCGACAAATGACAATAAGAGTGAAAAACATTGTCGCTTTGAGAAGTATGTGAAAAGTAAGAGCTCCCCCTAAATTTCTGCATAGTTTATGATTTGCTTTGGACTGCAAATGCACAGAGAATTAGGCTCATGGGTTACTCTTCCATGTTACATACATCTTGGTGGAGCGCTCAAAATGATGATAATTAAATACATGCACTCATCACCAAGCAAAGTGAATGATCATATAGGGATAAAATGATAATATCATCCAACAAGCATTAAGGTAGCATATGATCAAACACATGATCATCCAAGTATCGCATAGACAAAAGGTATCTCAAACAAGCAAAGCAAATAAAGTTCAACCACCAAAGCAAGAGAGAATAAAAAGCAACGCTCTCTCTCGAAGCCTATGATCTATACATTTTTATCCCCCTTTGGCAACAAGTTACCAAAAATTTCCTAGAAAATGCATAGCACTAAATAGTCTCTCAGGCTTGGTCTTCAGGTGGTGGTGTTCGGATAACTCCAAGAACGAAGGCTTCAGTCGAAGTAGATGGAGCTGATGGAGTAGGTGCTAGAGCTGGTGGCACTGAAGCTGTAGCTGGTGCAGATGAAGTGGCTCTGGTGTCTGGAACAGGCACTGCAGCAGACCTCTGAGCTCTAGGCACTCTGGCAAATGCATAAGTGGTTGTCTTGCCCTTCCTCTCCTGCATATCATCCTGAAGTTGCTCCACAACACACTGGATCTCAGTTACCTTCACATCCAAGTCATAGAACTTTTGCTCCACGATTCTTTCCAAGCTCTCCTGGTTTTGAGTCAGGGTGGCCAGTCCCTTCTCAATCCTCAGAGTGGATGCAATCAGGTAGCCAAGCTGATCTTGCTTGCTCTTCAGAAGATACTGAGATGCTTCTTCAGTAGTTGGCATCCTTGCAGCTTTCTCAGCCTTTGCCTTCTCCTTCTTGGCTTGTGCGTGCATAGAAGATGGTTCATCCTCATTCATAACCACACTGTTGTCCTTGAAGTCTGGATAGATAGGAATGTGCTCCTTGTCTAGTAGATATGTACCAGTGCCCATCTTGGAGTTGATCAACTCTTGGATATGTGGGGCATATCCACAACTCCTCTTCTGATCTGCAACTGTCCTCTTGATAGTTTCAACTATAAGGCTCATGACTTTGAACTTCTGTGGGACATCAAAGATATGAAGCAAGTTTATTGCATGGCCTCTGATCATCTTGTGATCACCTGACTTTGGCAAGAGAGTGTGCCTGAGGATCCAGTTGATGGTTGGCAAGCCTGACAGAAGGTAATGTATAGATCCAAACTTATGTATCTCAAGAGCAGCATCTGGGATCTCCTTGTACATGTGTGCCATGGTGTTGTGATGCTTCTTCTTGTTGGCATAGACATCCAAGTAATCTTCACTCTCTTTTGGGGCATTGATCAACTTCGCCCATTCAGCAACCGTGGACTGGTACCTCGTACCTTCAGACATGCAGACAATCCTTCCATCTGGGTACAAATGAGCTGTGGAGTAAAACTGCATGATGAGCTCATCATTCCATTTTGTGAGCCTATGAGCCACAAACTCATCGACTCCACAAGCCTTGAAACTATCATGTACACCTGGATAGTGATCCTCATTCTCCTTGATGTAGTCCCAGTCGACCCATCTCATGTCACACACTATGGGCTTCTTGTCAAGCAACACTGTCTCATAGAAGTCCTGTTGTTCCTTTGTATGGAACATGTAGTCCACAACAGTCCTTCTCCTGGTGGCATATGGATCTGACTCTCTCCATAGCCTCAGACCCGAGTCCTTCCTGATCTTCATGTTCTCAACAACTGGATGAGCACCGTTGTGATCTGGGATCTTTGGCTTGAGCTTCCTCAAAACATGTGACTCATCATCTTCTTCTTCCATTTCAGCTTCAGGCATTGGGGCCTTGTTATTTTCCTCAGCAGGGATGTTCCTGGTGCTCCTCTTCGGTTTTGGCTTTGGAGCTGGACCAGCAGCCTTTGGAGCAGTCTTAGGCTTAGATGGAACAACCCCTGCCCTAATGGCATCACCCATAAGCTTCTGAGCTTTGGGTACTGGTGCAGCATCTTCTTCCTCTTCCTCTTCAGAATCTCTCATGATTGAGGATCTCCCAAGCACTCTGGCAGTGGTCTTCTTGACCCTTTCTTTCCTCTTCTTCTCTGCCACAACCTGCTCTTTGGGTGCAGATCCCAAAGTCTCTTGAGTGGATGCTATGGCCTTAGACATTGGAGCTCTCTTGGCAGGAACCTTTTACTTCATGCCTGGCTTGGTGGCTGCAGTTGTGTCATATTCCTTCTTCAGTACTTTTCTCTTTGTGGTGGTTTCTTCTTCCTCAGCCACATAGTCCCCATCCTCTGACTCTAAAGTTCTTTTCTTGCTGGCCCTGGTGGCAGCTTGGGGTAAGTTGCTTGGGGTGCTCCTCCTGCCATCATCTGAGCTACTAGAGGGACTAGTGCCCTCACTCATGTTAACCTGCTCCTCTGACCTGTTCTGGCTGTCACTCTGATCAGACATAATGCAAACACTGACAGCAGACCCTGTGAATAGATATAGATGAGATAGAGTGGATAAGCATCACAAAATGCAGAGGTTTTTGCAAAAGAATGAATCAAAAACTTAGTTTTAGTTTTCCACAGAAAGCATTTCGGATCAACCAATTTGTAAACTCGATGATACGAAGCAGCTTTTGGAACCTAGACTAGTGAACTCGGTCAGACCGAGTCACAGTTCGGTGGCACCGAGACTGCTAGGGTTTCACAAAGTCCTGAACTCGGTAACACCAATTTGCAATTCTCGGTCAGACCGAGGACCACATGTGCAATGGCCTGAGCCGAATCGGTGGTACCGAGTTCCACAACTCGGTGGGTCCGAGATAGTTTTGGCGGAAACCTAACCCTCAATTCTTAATTCATGACTAAACTACGGAGTGTTTTTGATGGACAGAATGGTTTCAATCGTGGCAAGATACATGGCAAAGCAATGTGCTGGGGAATCGGAGATAGAACAGCACAGTGATCGAGTTCATACCCTAGTTCGGTGATGAACTCGCTACAGAGGCAACGGCGGGGTTGATTCCCGTTGACGGCAGCGGAGACCAGCGGCAGGAGGCGGCTGGCGACGAGGAAGACGATCCGGAGACCCTGGAGGTAGAGCGGGCTAAGCGCGGGTCGAGGAGGTTCGAAATTTTTCCAAAATTTGACCCGTGGGTATATATAGCCCGACCATGTCGGTGTGACCGAGTGGAACAACTCGGTGGCACCGAGATTCATAACTGAAAGCAGTTGCTGAAACTCGGTGTGATCGAAAAGTTCGAATCGGTTGCACCGAGGTTGAAAACCTAGATCGACTTAGTGATCTCGGTATGACCGAAATGGCTGAATCGGTCAGACCGAAACGCACAAAGAAGTTTTGGAAGTTTAAGTCTATGACGAATCGGGGACTCCGAGTGCTCCTCACACAGAGTGGTTCGAATCTGACTTGATCAAATTTTGTGATGCAACATGAATAGAGTTTGAGACGAGAAAACATAGATAGCTAGAGAAGGTTCTTAGGCATTCTTGTCCATCCACTTGGCCAAAAGAAAAGGAAACCAATCAATCAAAACAACTAGTGGATGTCCTCGAATGAGTAAATTATGCAACCAACATGCTCACACAATAAAATGGCAAATGAAATATGTGGAAAAGCATGCACAAACAATTCTAGCATCTATCAAGCAATTGGCGATGACTAGGTCATCTATATATGAGTATATTGACTTAGGAGTCAAATGAGAACATTTGATCATAGGTCATACTCATCGTTTAAGCATAAGTGGGGTTACCACTTTTACATAAAGCGTTGTTGTGTTCACACCATTAGAGTTGCTTTAACTCAATTGTTAGAGTAAAGCTCCCCTAGATGTGAGATCCCCCCTAAGAGGTATGAACTAACCTTGGGTTTTTTTGATGATGACTTCATGTAGGTGTTGAAGATGTGGATGCTCTATGTTGATGTAGATCATTTGGAGCTATCCTTTGGAGTGAGTTGCACTTTCAATACCTACACGGGTTAGTCCCAAAAGGAACAAACAAGAGTACCCATAGACATAGAGTGATGCACACACAAGATGATGTCTGTGAAAGCTTTTAGGTTACCTTGTCCCTTGTCTTACCAACAAGAGGGTTTGTGACTCCTTGAACTAGTGCAAGATGTGGAAGTCGATTGCACTTGTTCTTGCCAAAATGATAAGAGTGAAGTAGATTGGCGGAGTCACCCTCAAGAACTCTCTAGTTCTTCTTCTTCAGGATCCACGCCATCTTGATGGGAATCCTCGGAGTTGTAGTTGTACTTGATGAAGTGGAACTTGATGTAGTCTTGGGAACCCACTTGACCGAGGCCTTATGAGCTTCTTCAAATGCATCGATTTCCTCTTGAAGCTTGTCCTTGCCTTTTTGCTTGTGGTCTTGTGGTGGAAAATCATCTTGAGCTTGTGTTACTTTGGATGAAGTAGGATCATACTTCTCTTGTTGAGGAACAAACTTCGTCTTGGTGTATTGATCTTCTTCCCACTCAACTCCATTGGCATTGAACTTTCGTTCAAAACCAATACCTTAATTCTTCTGATGCCTTCCTTGCTTGCGTACAATTTCCTCGAATTGCTTGCTCCCGGCAAGGCTCTTGTAAACACCTTTCTCTATAATTCCCTTCAATAAGCTATTTTCTTGCTCAAGTGTAACTTGGCTAAGAGAATCATTAGTGGGATCAAGAGAACTACTAGAAGCAACAACATTGGATTTATCATGATTATTGTTACTACTAGAGGAAGAATCTTTCTTGTTCTTGTTACTAGACTTGACTTGAGGCATGTAAGTGGATAAGAGTAAACGCTTGGCAATGTAAGAAGAGCTTTTCTTGCGAAGATCATCATTGATTGCCTTTAAGAACTCATGCTCTTGCTCAAGGTTGAGCTTTTCAAAATGTAATTTCTCATGAGTCCTTAAAAGTTCTCGATGATCTCCTAAGATAGTTTCATGAGCTAACTTAAGAGTGTTTAGTTCTTTATTTAGAGACTCAATCTTCTCCTTATCATTGTCATTCGTTTCATCATAACATTCATCACTATAGTTGTCAACAAGTAACTCATCATCACCTAACAAGTCATCTTCATCACTATTGAAATCAACATACTCGGGGTGTGATACCTTTGGACCTTTGGCCATGAAGCATCTTCCAATTCCTTCATTTGGTGAATCAAATATGTCATAGGAGTTGGTTGACACAAGTGCTAGTCCGACAACACGTTCATCTTGAGTATATTCGGAGTCGGAGTGATAGCTTCTCTCGGAGTCATTGTCGGAGTCGGAGCTGGATACCCATTCACCAACATGAGCTTGATGTCTTCGTTTTGTGTAGCTCCTTGATGACTTGTCCTTCCTTTCCGAATCCTTGCTTCTCTGAGGGTTTCTTCATTCATATCGATCATCCCTACTCCTTCTCTCCCTTGATGGTGATTCTTCTCTTCTACTTCTTCTTTTGGGAGAATCTTCTCTTCTCTTGTGGGGAGCCGTACACTCATTGGAGTAGTGTCCCAGTCTTCCACAATTGTAGCAGTTTCGCTCTCGACTAGAAGATTTTTTGTCATTGTAGGACCTTGACTTGGAACTTCTTTCCTTGCTTCTACTCTTGTAGAACTTGTTGAAGTTCTTCGCCATTAGGCTCAATTCTTCATTGAAGGTTTGTTTCCCACTTGATGATGTGGGAGCTTCACATGAGGCTTTGTAAGCCCACTTGACTTGTTATGGAGCTCCTCCTTATCCTTGAGTGACATCTCATGAGCAACAATTCTTCCAATGACTTCCGCTGGCTTGAGATCTTTGTAATTTGGCATCATTTGGATCAATGTGCATACGGTATCGTATTTTCCATCCAAGTCTCTTAGGATCTTCTTGATGATGAATTTGTCGGTCATCTCTTCACTTCCTAAGCCGACAATCTCATTTGTGATAAGAGCAAGCCTAGAGTACATTTCAGCGACGCCTTCACCATCCTTCATTTTGAACTTGTCAAGTTGACTTTGAAGCACATCCAACTTGGATTCCTTGATGGAGTCGGTACCTTCGTGCATGTCAATCAAAGTATCCCAAATTTTCTTTGCATTCTCAAGACGGCTGATTTTGTTGAATTCTTCGGCGCACAATCCGTTGAAGAGGATATCACAAGCTTGAGCATTGTACTGTAGCATCTTCAACTCATCTGCGGTAGCTTCATGATTCGGTTCTCTCCCATCAAAGAATTCACCTTGAAAGCCAACACACACAATAGCCCAAACGGCGGTATGAATTTTCATCTTATGCTTCCAACTAGCAAAATTTGTACCATCAAAGTAAGGACCTCTACGGTGATAATTTCCCTCACTAGATGCCATACTCTCCTAGGTTGTGAAACCAAGGCTATGACCACCAAAAGCTATGGAAATCAAAGCAAATGGAGACCAAGGCTCTGATACCACTTGTAGGATCGAAAGTATGTCTAGAGGGGGGTGATTAGACTACTTGACCAAATAAAAATCTATCATTTTCCCAATTTTAGTCTTTGGTAGATTTTAGCTATCTTAGCACAAGTCAAGCAATCATAACACAATTCAAGCAAGCATGCAAAGAGTCTATGAGCAGCGGAAAATAAAGCATGCGACTTGCAAGAATGTAAAGGGAAGTGTTTGGAGAATTCAAACGCAATTGGAGACACAGATGTTTTTGTCATGGTTCCGATAGGTGGTGCTATCGTACATCCACGTTGATGGAGACTTCAACCCACGGAGGGTAACGGTTGCGCGAATCCTCGGAGGGCTCCACCCACGAAGGGTCCACGAAGAAGCAACCTTGTCTATCCCATCATGGCCATCACCCACGAAGGACTTGCCTCACTAGCGGTAGATCTTCATGAAGTAGGTGATCTCCTTGCCCTTACAAACTCCTTGGTTCAACTCCACAATCTTTGTCGGAGGCTCCCAAGTGACACCTAGCCAATCTAGGAGACACCACTCTCCAAGAAGTAACAAATGGTGTGTTGATGATGAACTCCTTGCTCTTGTGCTTCAAATGATAGTCTCCCCAACACTCAACTCTCTCTCACAGGATATGGATTTGGTGGAAAGAAGATTTGAGTGGAAAGCAACTTGGGAAGGCTAGAGATCAAGATTCATATGATAGGAATGGAATATCTTGGCCTCAACACATGAGTAGGTGGTTCTCTCTCAGAAAATGTGTATTGGAAGTGTAGGTATGTTCTGATGGCTCTCTCCATGAATGAAGAGTGGGTGGAGGGGTATATATAGCCTCCACACAAAAACTAACCGTTACACACAATTTACCAATCTCGGTGAGACCGAAGTGAGAGACTCGGTCGGACCGATTTAGCAAACCTAGTGACCGTTAGGATTTTCGGTGGGACTGAGATGCAACTCGGTAGGACCGATATGGTTAGGGTTAGGGCATAACGTAATCTCGATGTGACCGATTACACAAACTCGGTGGGACCGATTTTGGTAATAAGCTAACCAGAGAGTTGGTCAGGTAAACTCGGTGGGACCGATTGCTCAATTCGGTGGGACGAAAATGTTACGAAAGAGAAACAGAGAGTTTACATTGCAATCTCGGTGGGACCGATCGCTCATCTCGGTAGGACCAAAACATTACGAAGGGAAACAGAGAGATTACAACCCCATCTCGGTGTGACCGAGATCCTTATCAGTGAGACCGATTTGCCTAGGGTTTGTGCCAGTGGCTATGACGTTTGAAACTCGGTGGTGCCGGATAGAAAGAATCGGTAGGGCCGAGTTTGACTTTTGGTTTAGGTCATATGTGGATGTGGGAAGGTAGTTGAGGGTTTTGGAGCATATCACTAAGCACTATGAAGCAAGAAGCTCATTAAACAACACCTCATCCCTCCTTTATAGTATTGGCTTTTCCTATAGACTCAATGTGATATTGGATCACTAAAATATAAAATGTAGAGTCTTGAGCTTTGAGCTTGAGCCAATCTTTTTTTCCTTAGTATTTTAAGGGGTCCACTTTCCTCATCCATGCCATGCCATTCATTGAGCTTTTCCTGAAATGTTAATCTTGAAATAGCATTAGCTCAATGAGCTATATGTTGTTAGGAATTACCAAAACCACCTAGGGATAGTTGCACTTTCACCCGCTACATCGGCTTCTACAGCGTGCCATGGAGCTTGGCCATGTCGATCCACTCCCAGGCAGAGACCTCCCGTTGTGTGTAAGCCTATATGCAGATGACGCCATCATCTTTGCCAACCCAGTGAAGGAGGAGATCGACACCTTGATGAACATCATCCACGATTTCGGACTAGCGTCAGGGCTGAAAGTAAACTTGCAAAAATCTTCGGTTGCTGCTATTAGATGTGATCACATTAACTTGCAACAAGTTCTCCAGAACTTTGGAGGGCAGCAAGCTCAGTTCCCCCTACAACACCTTGGGCTTCCAATCACTATCTCCAGGCTACGCATAGTGCACTTGTAATTCATCCTTGACTGAATCAGAGCTCGTCTGGCGGGCTAGAAAGGAAGGCTCCTATCCACTGCTGGACGGCGAGTCCTCGTCAGAAGTGTACTGTCAGCACTCCCCACTTTTGCCTTGACAGTCTTGAAGGTGCCGAAGAAACTACTAGCCGAGGTAGACAAGATCCGAAGACGTTTTCTCTAGGCTCAAGATGATGCGATCAGTGGCGGGAAATGCAAAGTGAGCTGGCTGGAGGTGTGCACTCCGATTGACAATGGTGGCCTTGGCATCTCCAACTTACAACGCTTCAGCCATGCACTGAGGCTCATATGGCTCTGGCTCTCTTGGCTCACACCCAATAGGCCCTGGGTGGGCATGCAGCTGCCCTACGATCAAGGAGACAGAAAGCTTTTCAACGCCTCAACCACGGTGACGCTAGGTGATGGAAAGACGATCAGTTTCTGGGATAGTTCCTGGACTAGCGCAGGCACGTTCAAAATGGAATTCCCTGAGCTACACAAGCACTCAAGAAGGAAGAACAAAAAAGTTCATGCGGCACTCGTCGATGACACCTGAGTTGCTGATCTAGCCCACGGACAAACACAACAGCTTTGGCCGAAGGTGATCCGCCTGAAGAGATGGCTCATCTCGAAGAACCTCAGCCTAAGCGACCAGGTGCAAGACACAATTAAGCGGAAGCACACGGCCTCAGGATCCTTCTCCACCAGCTCGGCATACAACTGCCAATTCCAAGGGATGATCAAGACTAACTTCAGAAAACTGCTCTGGCAAGTCTAGGCACCGGCCCGGCGAAAATTCACGGTCTGGCTGCTGCTCAAAAACAGATTATGGTGCAATGACCGTCTCCAGAGACGAGGCTGGCCAAATGAGTATTTCTGTCAACTTTGTCTCAGAATTCTCGAGATCTCGCAACACCTATTCTAGCAGTGCCCATTCTCATCGACAGTCTGGGCAAGAACTGCCCAAGGGCACGGATGCAGCTCCATGCACCCCTCGAACTGGCAGCAGAAGAGCAAAGCGGTGGAAATCATCACCGAGATGATCAATGGAGCAAAAGTTGAGCACAAGAAAGGAGTCAAGACAATGATCATTCTGGTGCTAAGTGAAATTTGGCAGCAGCGAAACGAATGCACTTTCCGGCAAAAGGTTGCAAACCTGATCGAAACAATGGCAAGCATCACAAGGATTTTTGAGTTGTGGCGCCAAGCAGGAGCAACCCACCTCCAGCACCCTTTCTGGGATCCTCCATGAGAAAGCAACCTGCTGTTTCTAGCCCCGGCTAGTTTTTTGTTTTCTCTTATATCTTCTATTTTTACTCCTTGATCGCCAGATCGAACACCACCTTGTGTTTTTTCCTCCTGCTCCCTGCTTTTTGATATCAATATATGCCAGCCATCAGCTGGTCCATTCAACAAAAAAAGACTATTATTTTTACTAGCACATATGATTGTGCGTTGCAATGGGAAAAAATATCATATATTTGTGGTATAATAATCATTATTCATGATGCTCTACTAATCTACATCCATAATTTCAACATGGTGTCTCACATGTGTCACAACTTATACTCTTTCCCACACTCGTCGATAGCGGTTGTGGTGTTCATCTAATTATAACATGTTCGAATGTTGTAAACCCCCTAGACGACGAGCTCGGACACGACACACCACATCTGCCATTGAGCATCAACAACGCGATGCTCTCCTAGTCCAGCACCAACATCGACATGCTGCCCTTGCCTCTAGCATCTTCTTCCCATCTGACTCCTCCACGCACACCTTCATGACGAACGACACATATTTCTCGCTCGTTTGTAACGTGTCCATTACTTTTCTATTTTTCTCTTGATGCAAAGATACATAGCCTCGATGCGTCTATATACACGCCCGTGCAGGTAGACTTGTACAATTTCTAACCTATTTGAAACTGATTATACTTTTCTAATCTAATTAACCGGCCACATTGATCACTAGAACTCTTAATTTAGTCAAACAACTTGGTCATGGCAACTTTCTAAAAAAGAGAAAGTGAATTGCATTCATTTAATTACTTTTCTAATCTAATCACCTGACCACCTTGATCATTAGAACTGTTAATAATTAGTCAAACCACTCATTGATGGATAGTGCCTGAGAAATAAAAAGCAGACCATGCAGATATATAACTCACTTGAGCTAACAGGTAAATAGAACGAAACATGTGATTGATTACATATGTTACCTAGTGTACTTGGCTATCCACTTTGGATTGGTGCATGGGGTTGTAAGTTTGATACCCATGCAATGCACCAATTTTTTCATTTTTATTAGTTATACATATATTGTTTTTAAGCGGTTATAAATAATTATTGGGAATTTCTACTTTCCAAACGTTCATAACATGACAATAGATCCGAACGACCCTATCATCGAGCGATCCGCATCGCACGTTCCTTGGATTCGCTCACGCGGTATCGATTTTTATTTGCTTCTCTTGAAAACCGTTATAAGTCTGGTTCGTTTTTTTCCTTCGCTATTGATTTTTTCTCATAAAAAAAGAGGATAGTGGGAATTGAACCTCGTACAGGTTTAGCTCTAGGTTGACTAGCCATCTAGGCTAATACCTTGCTAGTGGTCATATACAGATTAGGCTGTTTTTATTTTGACAAATGCTGCTAGTGCATTTTATGGAGCAAGCGGGATTTTCTTTTCGATTTTTTCTGGATCTGGCCACCGGTCATGAACCATGCAACGTGGCTGTTTTAAATAATTTTTTGGCTATTTTTATTCATTTCTTTTTTATCCAAAAATTTCTATTTTTCATCAGTTGTCTTTTCTTTGTTGCAAGAAGATTTTTTTATCAAGGCATAAAAAAGATGTTCAAAGATAATCCCGGTTTTTTGGGTGAATGGAATGATTTTTTTATGATCGTGGACTTGATAACTTGTGCACTTTTTGCAAAAAAAACTTATGTACTATCATTATGATAACTTTAGCCTGAGAAAAAAAAGTTTACAACTCGGTAACCTCAACGTGGATAGGATGCTAATATAAGCACCGGAAACCTATTATCTTATGTACAAACACCAGTAGCAGCAGTGTACTAACCAAGTCCCCTACCTTTGATTGTTGTCCAATAAGTAGAAATATGACAGTTAACCTTTTTTTCACTTTCATATGAGCCAAAAAAATATTTTTCTTCTTGTGTTTTTTTTGAATTTCTTAAGTTGTCTTGTAGTATCTCATGTACCAACGAGTTATACACCTTGCTCATGCAGTCTCGTTGTAAATATCATGGCAACTTCACATGAGGGATTTTTTGGGTTGAAACATACCCCGGTAACTTCTATGCAAATGGCATGGTAAATTGTGCATTGGGACCCGATAACTTTCGTATAAATGTCATGTTAACTTCGACCGTGGGTGAAAATTATTGAAACATCTCCCCGGTAATTTATGTGTAAACAACACGGTAATTTCTGCAAGGCAACCCTGATAACTTAGGCCAACACCACGGCAACTTTGACCTGAAGGAAAAAAGTTGTCAAAAATGTACCCCGGTAACTTTTGTATAAACGTCATGGTAATAACGCATCATATACATGATAGCTTAGGTACAAACACAATGATAACTTGGCCCCTAAGGAAAATTGTTGAAAAATATAACCTCGATAACGTTTGCGTGAATATCATGGTAATAGAAGCACTGCATACCTGATACTTCGGTGAACCGTGTTGGGGGGGGGGGACTTGTTGAAAAACATATTGGGGGGAGGGTTGTTGAAAAACATATTCCGCGGTACTTTGTGTGCAAATAACATGGTATTATACACACAATAAAGTTATAACTCACTACAGACCCCACGGTAACTTTTGACCCTGTGATAAAAGTTTGTTGAAAATATACCCTGATAACTTGTATGTAAATAACATGATAATATACATACAACAGAGTTGATAACTTACTTAATCTAGACGTGATAACTTTTCGACCAGGGAAAAGTGTTGTTAAAAAATACATCCCAATCACTCATGTGTAAACAACATGATAATACACACAAATGAGAGGTGATAACTCATATACTAATATCACGGTAATTTTTTGACCGAGGGAATGGAAATTGTTGAAAAACATACCCCGATAACTGTTGTGCAACATGGTAATATACACAACAAAGCCGATAACTCACTGCAAACATCATAATCACTTTTTGATCCTGGGGGGTAAAAGTTTGTTGAAAACATACCCTGGAAACTTTTGTGTAAATGACACGGCAACTTATGTATGACAGATGCGATAACTTATGTAGTCCAGATGTGGTAACTTTTGGTCCAAAAAAATCGTCAGAACATATCAACATGGGATCTAGTTTCGAAGATCTCGTTGTGACGATTTTTTTGTGAAGACGGTTTCTTAATCGGAGCGATGGTTTGAGCTACAAAACATTTTGAAATTTGAAAAAAAGAAAGAATCTTGGATGACATCAGCTTTTCTTCATATATGCATGTAATTATTGAGAGAAGTGCACATGAAAGAAAAATTAGTCATTCTAATGCATGCATGTATATAATTAGAGTAAAGTAAAGATCGTTCTTGCCTATTGCTAAAATCCGAACGTTTTATAGTTATAAAAGTCCTTAATTATTATATAAAATAAATTGTACCTTGCCCAATGAGCTTTTGGAGCGGCTAATTGGCCCAAAGCATGCCCAACCGAGTTGGTTTCTGGAGAGATGATGTACGGAAAAGGCTTGATGGATGAAAAAGGTGAAAAAAACAATCCTTCCTTTAATATTAATTATAGATATATATTCTAGATATAGATATTATTTGATGGAAGGTTATTGTATCTGTATTCACAGACGCATCAGAATACAACAGTGGATTGATACTACATTTGTTTTGCGACATTGCCGTTATAGATGCCCTCGGGGCAATACGCTCGCAAATTCGCCTGAGGTGGTCAGTGAGAGAACATTCACAAAGAGCAAATCCCTTCATTTTTCACCAAGACAGATAATTATTCATGACAGACAACACTTATCTGCCAATGAAAAATGAACCTTCATGCTTTTATCAAATGATAAATACCCACATCACTTAAGCTTTTCCCAAAATATTAACATAGGGCTCATGGGTGGAAACATTAGACCATATAAGCAGATACTTCAACAAAATGTGAATTTTATTGGCTCAAATTGGAGCATCAAGAGGATACAAAAATATATGAGCACACATGAGGCCTCTACACCATTAGGATGGACACATCCAACACCAACGCATGACACACAAAAATACACCGGCACAATAACAAAGTTATATAAGACCAAAGCTATGTGTATGTGATGCTTCACCCCTCAATAATGTAGCAGAGGTAAACTACCTTAAGAAAAACATGGTACAAACATGTGCATACACTAATTCATCATTACATAACCAGTGAGCTATCCTTTAGAGCATCCACAACTGGACTGAGCAAACCTAAACCCCCTTATATTAGTGAACATGTCCTGACACTGTCTAGGCATGTCGACTTGAAGCCCTCATTTGTCCATGCATGCAAACAAGCCCTCGACTTTCCGTCCTATAAGTCGGGTCACATTTATCTGGTTGATGGTGATGGAGAGAGACAGAGAGAATGTGGTATGGGATGGGCCAAATCCAACGTGGCAGACCGATGGTGTCCTACCTAGGGGGGTGCTAACCACGTTGTAAGGGCATATTTATCCCTAAGGTGTTTTGGTGATTGATGACAATGCTTTTGCGGACTAATCGTGTGCCTTGAGATTCCTAAACGTTTCATCGCTAGGCACAAGACGGTTTGGTTCCCCTCGAAGACTATTGAAGACGGCGTTTTTCTACGTTTCTTTTTGGTGGATTTGAGTCGTAGGAAAGTCGTACTATTAAGAGGGGGTCCACGTCGGAAAGGTTCGGGTGGAATCATCACGTACACGTTTTCTTCCTTGTCTCCTCCTTTCCCTTTCGCATTGGAGCATCCTCCATTTATCCTCTTTGCTTTGTCCTGGTTGCTGATGATGGGCTTGCGGTAGTACTGCTCCCTGGAGCGGTAGTACCGTACTTTGGCGCAGTAGTACCGCAGGAGCCCACGGTAGTACCGCTCCTCCGGAGTCGTAGTACCGTGGCCCCAGGCCAAGTGCCGCTTCATCGTGGTAGTAGGGTCGGATGTAATTTTTACATCCGCGCCTCCGCAGTAGTACTGCACCCCGTGCGCGGTAGTACCACACGCGGACTGGCTCAACTGCCAGGCGGTAGTTCCGCTCCTCAGCGGTAGTACTGTGTCGAATTTTTGCTTCGTTTGTTTTCCAGCGGAAGTAGGCACGGATGTATTTTTTATTCATCTGTGCTCTTCCCAGGCTAGGAGTTTCCTGCCTTGCGGTAGTACTGCAAGGGGGAGCGGTAGTACCGCGCCTGCGGCAGTACCGCCCTCAGCCCTTGGGCTACAGGTCTGCCCTAGCTCCTGTTGCTGCTGCGGAAGTACCGCGGTCCCTCACGGTAGTGCCGCATGGCCTTGCGGTAGTACCGCTGGTCAGGGGAGGAAGTACCGCATGCACTACTAGGAAAAGGCCTACTAATGGCGCACCAGTTTTGCCTACTAATGGCGCATCACTGGTGCGTCATTAGTATCACGCCACTAGTATTTATTACTAATGGCGCACCACTGGTGCGCCATTAGTATATAACACCATGCGCCATTAGTATGCCTCCCAGGGGGCCATATTTAACCATGTGCTTTGGCATACTAATGGCGCACTGTTGGGTGATGCGCCATTAGTGTGATTATAACAGTGCGGCATTAGTGTCTTGTGTGGTGCGCCACTAGTATGAATATTAGGGATTTTTTTTCATTTCTGATATTTTCACAGGTTAAAAAATATTAGAGATAACATACAACACAGATCTGCTTAGCTTACATACAGGGGGCCATATGTAACGATGTTACCTGCGTCCACCAGATCATATCCAACACACAAGTTTCATCATATATACATACATAGCCAACACATAGTTCCATTGTTACATATTACAAAAGTTTCACAATGTTCATTCAACACCGTTATCCATCAATTCACAAAAGTTTCACATTGATACAAAATAAAAACACAGATGGAAAAGAAGCACTTCATCCATGCAAGCTTCCATGAATTAAATCAAATCTGCAAAATGATAAACAAGAAGTTAGAAGAAGAAGAAGAAGAAGAAGAAGAGAAGAAGAAGAAGAAGAAGAAGAAGAAGAAGAAGAAGAAGAAGAAGAAGACTAGAAGAAGAAGAAGAAGAAGAATAAGAAGAGGACTATAAGCTTATTATGTAAACTTGATCATTTTGTGCTAACATAAGTAATTTTGGAGCTAACCTATAGGAAACTAAGCATATAAGCTCTAAGTTAGCATATTAGAGCCAATTTACACTACTAGGAAAAAGCCTACCAGCAGCGAGGGTTTTGGGCCTCTCAGTAGCGCAGGCACCGGCGCTACTAATAAGGCGCTACAGCTAACGTATAGCAGTAGCGCCGGTTGTCCCACGCTACTATTATACATGAATAGTTGTAGCGCTCTTTGGGAAAGGGCGCTACTGATATTATCTGCAGCGCTGTTTGCTGGGACGCGCTACTGACAATGCGGCGCTACTGCTAAATTTCCCCCCTCGCTACTACTACTTTATTCATTAGTTTTTTTCCTGCATATTTGTTTTGTATTTGAATAGGCTTTATACAATAATCTTTAGCATAGGATACACATACAAATGTAATCATAGCATATACATACAATTAGTCTCATCAAATCATGTCATCATCATAATCATCATCCAACACAAAGTGGTCTCTCGTTATCATCTCGAAAATAGCGATACAAGTCTCGAATGATATGCAAATACATCATCATCCATCTAAACAATGATATACGCAAGAAGAGATATCACTTTGAGAACATGAGTTTGTATCCCTGTTTCGCATTAGCGTGAACCTCTAAACTAACTACTGCCTGTCGCTCGGAAACCGAAAGGGCCTGACACTCCGGCCACTTGTCGTATATATACTCCTAGCATAGCACTTCTTCGCCATCTATGATCTATGCACCTACATCATCACATGAGTCGATGATATGCAACATATATAGTTGAGCAACAGAAAGAGACAGACTTGGCAAAAATAAAAACAACATATCATAAGCATAAATAACAAAGTTCATCGTACCCCAAAATGCCCTAACTAGAGTGATTTTCGCTAGTCGAGGAGGAGGACGGTTTAATTACATCACAAATAAAGTTTCACTGTGCATAACTCAAAGTTTTGTCATACAGAAAGTATGGACTAAACGGACACATTGTCATATATCGAGAATCACTCCAACATGTCGTTCCATCCATCCAAGTCATGGAGATAGTCCCCAAGCCTAGTGAAAGGCTTCAGGTCGAGACGCTGAGAGGCTATCCATGTTCGGACGTCTTCCCGCGACATTTGTCCTTCTCCGTAGAACATCCCTGTTTTTCCGACGACCTCCTTCATGATGATTTGGGCAAGTTCGCACTGGATGTTATAGAATTCAGCTCGAAGTCGATGATCCTCGATATCTCCTATGTCCTTTGCCCATTGCAGAATATGGGCATCGCCGGAAGAAGGTGCCATGCGAAGGTTCTGGTGATCCCGTCTATACTCCAGCATGTGGTGTAGGACATAGAATCCATCATTAAGAGAATCGTCCGGTTGCTGGATGCAGAAGAAGTTGGTCTTATGGCCGAAGGCGACCCTGCCGCCCCTCATCTTCTTGTCCCTGACCTCTCCACCCAGTGATTGGTAGTGATACATAGCACTATCGAGAACATCCTTGATGTGGGTGTAATCCTTTTTGTGAATGTTCTTCGACGTGTCCAAGTAAAGAGCGTGGGAGAATCGGGGGTAGAGGATGATGAGGACGGCGCGCCCGCCGCTGCGCAAAATAAGTCCTCAAATTAATTAGCCTCCACCGTGCAAATGAATGATTGAAATCGAAGGAAGGATAGCAGCGCAGATGACTTACACGGGATGATAAGGCACGAGAATCGCCCCCTTGTCCTTATTGGTGAGCATGAAACTGACGATGTAATCCCTCGCGTATTCACGGTGATTTGCGCAGACTCCCAAGAAGCCCTCATGCATGTAGTATGGGTCAGCGACACAGATATGAGATATCTGCTCAACCCCGATGATGTAGTTCATGTCCAAGGCATAAAGGCGGACAAACGTAAAATCCAGCTTCTTCACGTGAAACATGTCGAATATGTAATCAAATCGGAGGAAGAACTTATCCGCGGGGAAGCTATCGACGTACGACATTTGCCGCGGAACGTTAACCACGTAGAGTGGGTATCCTGGATCTTTCGAGGCGATGAGGTCTTTCTCTACCCGCAGCACATCGTCATGAAGTCTCTTTAGATTGCCGAATCTGGCCCGTAGCGCTATTGCAGGTAGGATTGGTTGACCGGGGATATGCCATTTATCCGCACCGGGGATATCTATACGGTCCTGAAGCCGAGGCTGCTGAGGCGGCTGGATCATAGAAACAGCTTTTTTTCCTTTCCTCGCTCTCTTCCTAAACTTCTTTACTACCGGAAGGTCGTCCATAATATGTTGAGACGACAATTCAGGCACCGACTCATGACGCTCAAACCCTGAGGAGGCGCCAGTATAGACATACTGTTCAGTAGCGCCATCGTCGTCCTCATCCTCATCCATGGCGACGTCATCAGCGACTAATGGAGCCTCCTCCTTACCCCGTCCGCTATCACCCAACCCGACACCCGATGATAATTGGGTAGGTGGGGTGTTGATGTTCATACCTTGCTGAGGCTGCGTGCTCGTGGGTGTGCTCCCGGCCGCCTCCAGACGAAGCAGACTCTTTGGCCACAACAGGACCCACCCAGCATTGCAACAATCACCAAGCCGCCGCGGTGTCTCGTCGTCATCCCCTAGTAGTACTGGAGGAGGCAAATTCTCGTGGCCCAGTTTGACACTGGCCACGGAAACCTTGAAGACGTTCGGGGGGATCGGCCGGCTGTCGAACAATGGTTCCTCCGGCTCCATTATCGTCGCCTTCCCCACGTCCACCTTCTGGTCGCCGATGGTGTACAATATGGTGCACGGGGTTTCGTCGGCCTGCAAAGAAAAGTCTGCGACGTGAGACATCCGAAAGGCAACGAAAACGGGAGATTATACATTTATATTGAAGGGGGCCGGTGTGACAGATACCGTGAAGGTGTCGAGCTCAGCCAAAGACGAAGCACCTCCTAGCACGTCCGGTGCGGGAGCCGGTGCGGGAGCAGGTGCAGCTGCAAGTGCTGGTGCAACGCTAGTCGAGCTGCTCCCCGCCAAGAAGTCATCAAGGGGAAAGTCTGCTGCATCTTTTTTTGGATTTTGCCTGGTCCAATTGAAAACGGCCGGAACCAAGGTAGTAGAAATATCTAAAGCCACCTGTTTTGCGGCAGCTACCGCTGTTGCGACTGTCTCAGTTGATTTCTTCTCAACCGCAATCTCAACCCTCTTGTCGATGTTTTCTTCATTTAACCTCCGTCTTTCCTTTCTCTCCTTCGTGGTCTCACAGTAGTACTTCTTCCACGTGGCGCCGTCTCCGACACCGTGCACGCGTCCATACGACAGTCGAGTATCCACCGGTTGTTGTTTCAATATGTTCAACGCCCGGTTGAATGGAGTGTCCCACTTGGGCCTCGCCAATGCCTCAGACGGCGAGTCGCTTTCGGCCGCAATCCTGTGCTGCTCTCTCTGCAAAAGGCACAACGATCATTTACAAATATGACTAACGTGTGCAGTCGAATTGATCAGAACTAAAATTACCAGCAGTCTCATGAACTCCGTAATGACCGGTGTTGTCTCGTAAACCTTTTTCACTGGGTCCCAACGGTGCCAGGCCCTGAGGACGTCACGCTCCTGCGGGACGGTGAACTCCGCCAAGGGGTCTGGGATGCCCAGACTGGCGGCTTCCGAGTCCTCCTTGGCCCATTTGGACCTCTTTCCGCCGTAACCACGGCTTTCGAGGTGGTGGCTCCCAATGTTCCTCTCTTGAAGCCCCTTCATGTACTTAGACTTTTTGGCATCTTCGGCCTCGCAAGCCTCCTTGAATATTTGAAACTGCTCTTCCGTGATTGTCGGATTATCCTTTACAATCTCGGAGTAGGGTTCCTTCTTGTCGACGATCCTTGCTTTCACTCGATTTTTCCAGGCGACCAACGCGTTGCTAAACTTGGTCATGGCGTGTTTGTTTATCTTCTTCATTGCTGGGTCCTCATCTGGATCTTTATAATCCTTCTCATTCCGGCCCGGGAACAAGAATATCTGGTGAAACTTATTTAGGAGGGAGCTCCTCATATTTTCTATCTTCTGTAGTTTCTCATCGTTGATGGTGGCGGTTGTCCATACGATGCAGCCTATTTGATTGCCGTAGCATCGACGCGCTTCCTCGGGCGCCGTTGGCTCAAAATTGACGTCGTCCACCTCCGTGACCACCACTCTAGTAGTCCTGAGTTTGTTAGGAACCCATTGCCTCTTTGCTTTCGGTTCTACACCAGCTCCGCTCCCCGAGGCAGCGCCGGTCTCAGTCTCAGCGCCGGTCTCGATGCCGGTCTGAGTCTGAGCGCCGGTCTCAGTCTCAGCACCGGTCTGCATGTCGGTCTCAGTCCCCGATGCCATCGGTGGGCCCAGCAATAACATCGGTTGATCATCGGTAAGGCTAAAAAATTCGTCTGCCACCCGGTAGGCGTCGTCGCAATCACCAGAACCCTGTCCTTCATCGTTGCTAGCCATGTTTCCTATGATTAAATCTGGTCAATTAATTCTAGACCTAATAAAATAAATAATGACATAAAAAGGCCTATTGTTTTGCAGGAATGTTGACTCCTTCCTGGTGCGGCAAATCACGGGCACTCGATATGTCCTAGTTTGTAGCACAAGTCATGCCGAAATTCACAAAAATTTCGGCATGAGCTTTGCTAAAAAGTGGACAAATCGAGAACCTGAAATTTGCCGGAAAAGAAATGAATCAACATTCCGGCAAAACATAGGCCACTAAGCATCATTCCCTGCAAACAGTGTCCAAATATACACGAGCAACCACATGTGCAAACAATATAGAAGAAAATTCATTTAACTACTAATAGAACAAAATTTAGTTAACTTTAGTGCTCTATAATGATGAAAGGAAAAAAAATTCAGTTAACTACTAATTTCATTCACTTAGGTTATTCATTTAACATCACCTAATTAACCTACTGTACCAATACTACTAGCAACACTACTAACCTAATTAACCTAGCAAAACTCTAGTGCCCTAAGGTGAAAACATCTAATTAACATCTAATTTTTTCTCTAAAATACAGAGAGAGATGAGTGAGGAGGAGGGGTGGGGGACTTACAGAGAGGGGAGAGACGGTGGCGGGGAGGTGCTCGGTGACGGAGGCAGGGACAGAGAGGGCGGGCTCAGGCACGGGCAAGGGCGGTCCTGGGCGGGCTCGGGTGGCGGTGAGGTGGAGGACGCCGACGGTGACGTGGAGGGCGGCCTCGGGCGGTGGCGGTGAGGCTGAGGGCGGCCTCGGGCGGC
>NC_041390.1:193328419-193329375 GCF_002162155.2 Triticum dicoccoides
GGCGGTGAGGCTGAGGGCGGCCTCGAGCGGCGGCGGTGAGGCTGAGGGGGGCCTCGAGCGGCGGTGGTGAGGAGACGGCGGCGAGGGCGAGGGACGATTTGGGGAAGAATTGGTGGCCGGGGGGCGGGGTGGGGGGAAACCGCTGTTTAAGTGAAATGTAACAGCAGCGCGTTTCCGGAAACGCGCTATAGCTAAGTTAGCTATAGCGCGTTTACTGAAACCCGCTACTGCTATTCCTTTCTCCTTTTTCCCTTTTTTCTTTTATTTTTCTTTACATTGTATTTTTTCCCTTTCTTCTTTTTCTATTTCTTTCATTTTCATTTACTTTTCTACTTGTTTTTCACTTTATTTTATTTCCGTTAGCAACAGCGCTTTACACGTAAGCGTGCTGCAGCTAAGGAGATTAGCAGTAGCGCTGGGCCATTATACGCGCTACTGCTAGGTTGGGCTAGCCATGTGCACCCAGTTCAAACGTAGCAGCAGCGCTTTTTGCTAGTACGCGCTACTGCTAAAGTCATAGCAGTAGCGCGGTTTGTTTACGCGCGCTGCTACTAAGTAGCAGCAGCGCTTGATTTTGCATAGCGCTACTGGTAAAATTCTGTGTATAGGCTTTTCCCTAGTAGTGTTAAGTAAAATGAAGCTAACCTATGTCATTTTGGATAAGAAGAAGAATAAGAAGAAGACTATAAGCTTATTATGTAAACTTGATCATTTTGTGCTAACATAAGTAATTTTGGAGCTAACCTATAGGAAACTAAGCATATAAGCTCTAAGTTAGCATATTAGAGCCAACTTAGGTAAAATGAAGCTAACATATGTCATTTTGGATAAGAAGAAAAATAAGAAGAAGACTATAAGCTTATTATGTAAACTTGATCATTTTGTGCTAACATAAGTAATTTTGGAGCTAACCTATAGGAAACTAAGCATATTAGAGATAAATAGGTAACTAAGTA
>NC_041390.1:193329744-193371731 GCF_002162155.2 Triticum dicoccoides
TATATATATATCATTTTGGAGATCTGACATACCTGACATAGTTCAGTTCTCATTGTTCTTATCCTTCTCCTTCCTCAGCCTGATGCCCAAGAGCGGCGAGGCGGTGGAGACAGCTGTGGGATGTAGTCTTCTACCACAATTGGCGTGGTCATGTCGCCCAGCTATGGGATCGCCGACGCCACCACCGGTGCGTGGTAATTGTCAGGCACCACTACCATCGCGAGGCCACCCTCAACCACCACCATCTCTTGCCCATGGTCAGCCACCACCATCTCTTGCCCATGGTCAGCCACCACCATCTCTTGCACCTGGTCAGCCACCACCATCTCTTGCCCTTGGTCAGCCACCACCAGCGCTAGGTCATCCTCAGCCTGATGCCCATCGTCATCCTGCAGCTCCTCATCCCCACTCTGCTCCTCTTCTCCCCCACTCCAGTCCGAATCATCCTTCTTGTTGTCTTCGCTGCTGCTAGAATTGCTGCTGCTTTCGCTAAGGCCAGAATCGTTGTTGCTTTTGCTACAGCCATAATCGCTGCTGCTTTGGATGTAGCCAGTGTCGCTGCTGCTGCTCCCATTGCCTGTCCAAATGCAACAATGACCATTAACAATCGATGCGAGACAAAGCCAAATATGGAGGAATAAGAAGAGGCAGAACGCACTAGCATCTTCGTCTTCAGCGTAGCACATGCGACACATAGTCTTGTTGAAAACCTTCACGATGAGCATTGTGGCGTCATCATCGTACCTCAAGAGAACAAAGTACCCGGTCCTCAGGTCGTAGGCACTGTAGAACTTCTTCCAGCCACGACACAGGTACATGTGGCCCTCCTCGATCACCAACTCCACGTCCCACAGCCTGCGAACCCCGCTGCCGGCCTGTCGGAGCTTCACATTATCTGGCAGATCTTCACCCAGCATCTTCATAAAAGCGTTAGGCAGCCTCTGCAATTTGGGACAAGGAGTGATGTAGCAAACAACAGAGTTATCATAATGAGATGGGTGAAGGGGAGATCTCTCGTTTTATATACCTGCCTCGTGGCTGATACTGAAGAAGAAAGTATGATAGCGAAGAACTCGAAAGCATCCAACTCGTACTCTGGTGAGGCAGAGCGGCGGTGGCTGCTTCCCCCCATCTCTGATAAGCAGCAGAAGAGACCAATTAGTACCCTTACAACATTATAGAAGCATAAATTTTGAGCAGAAGATAATCAACATTAGTCACAAGTACCCCATATGTCCTATTTTTAGCAAAGTCATGCTAAAATTCACGGAAAATTTTAGCATGACCTTTGCTGAAAATAGGACATATGGAGTACCCAAATTTGCCGGAACAGAAGTTAATCGACATTCCAGCAAGCTCAAGGGCCTCTCGGGGTACCTGCAAATTCATCACGACACGATGGTCGGAGACAAAACCCAGCAAACTAGCAAAGTTACTAACGTGTTTACAGAAATTGTTTTCTATAAAAGATGATCATCATCTTTACAAGTGTTTCTCAATGTGATCATAAGTAATTCAGAGGCATCACAAGTAATTCCATGTCCATTTGTCCCTCCCCAACTAGATACTAGAGTAGCACTGTTGATGCCCTGTTATTGCTGAACTTTATGGCAGTATATACAACAACTTATCCTAAATGTGGCTAGAACTACAGATTTACAAATTAAAGGACACAAACTCAAGCAAGCTTCCTAAACAATACCCTGACAGAAAACATAGGACAAGCAATGAATTTCTATAACCAGTAAGAACAAGGGGATGATTTTAGCAAGTTAAGTGCAGCTCTAGCACCCTGTGCATGAAATGTATCATGTATCAAACCATCAATTAACTGCTGAACCTAATTGGCTACTACTCCCTAATGCACTCCAGGCTGTCAAAGTATAGCACAGGAGCAACGATATTAAACCTAGTAGCACTACTGAACCTAATTGAACCTAGGCAATACTCCAACTGGATGATGGACCATGCATGTTCTATCTCACTACTAAACCCCAAGAGAAAAATTCAGTAACAAATGGAGTAACAGATTAACAAATTATAATACACAAGAACTAAACTTTGGTTAACTGAATGCATTAGCTACTGAGTTGTCCAGATTAACAAACTACAGTGCACAAATCGCATGTCATCATCAGTAACAAAATTCAGATTAACAGATTACTTCCATATGTCAATTTTAGAAGAAAAGGAACAAATTACTAGCATTGCATCTCTACTGAACTGAACATGTGGCAAATGACAAATGTTGTCTGATGTTGAACAAATGGCATGAAAGACATTGTCTGTCTAAACCTAGGAACATAGTCAGTACTGTCTGTCTATCTAAACCTAATTGAACCTAGGCATTATTGTCTATCTAAACCTAGTGCACAAACCTAATTGAACCTAATTGAACCTATGAACAAATGGCACTACTGAACCTAATTGAACCTAGGCATTACTGTCTGTCTAAACCTAGTGCACAAACCTGAAGTGTTGAGACACAAGACACGGTCGAGGGGAGGGAGGGATGGAATGGGGAGGAAGGATGGAGAGGGAGGAAGGAGGAAGGAGGAGAGGTACCTGGGCGGGCGCGGCCGGTCGCCGGAGGGGTCTGGGTCGGGGTTGGGTTCGGGGTCGGCGGCGGCGGTGGCGTCGAAGGGATGGCTCGAGGGCGTCCGAGCTCGTCCGGGTCCTCGTAGTCAAAGAGGAAGACGGTGAGGGGCCGACGCGGGGAGGCTGTCGGCGACGGCGAGGTCGCGAAGGCGTCGGCGATGGTGGAGCTGTAGTGGTGGGGGCGCGGGGGCGGCGGCACACGTAGGGGCGGCGGCGCCGTGGGTCGGGTCAGCACCGGGGGGGGGACTGGATCTGGCGAGAGGGAAGGACGAAGGGGTCGGGCAAGTTGGAGCTAGGGGGAAGATTACTAATGGCGCACCCCCGAGCGGTGCGCCATTAGAATGTTTTTTTATTATTTTTTTATTAGAATGTTTTTATTATTTTTATACTAATGGCGCACCATGCCACAGTGCGCCATTACTAGTTTAAACTAGTAATGGCGCACTATGCAACGGTGCGCCATTAGTAGTTTTGCAAAAAAGTTAAAAAAATACAGTAGTGGCGCACTCTATGGATGGTGCGCCATTAGTAGTTCTAACTACTAATGGCGCACTCTGCCCGGATGCGCCATTAGTATGTTTGAAAAAATGAAAAAAACATTTTGTTACTAGTGGTGCACCGTGTGCCTGATGTGCCATTAGTGTCTTCCACACTAATGGCACATCTCCACATGGTGCGCCATTAGTATATACTAATGGCGCACCACATGTCTGATGCGCCATTAGTGTCATTTCCATCTATAGCCCTTTTCCTAGTAGTGATGGCCTTACAGTAGTACCGCTGGTTAGGGGTAGTAGTACCGCATGTCGCGGACTGGTTAGGTGGATAACGGTTCGATGTTGTCCACAACTATATAAGGGGTGTCTTCTTCCTCTAGTTGACTACCTCTTCCAACCCTAAGCTCCATTGTTGCTCCAAGCTCCATTTTTGCCCGATCTCACTCCCTAGCCAATCAAACTTGTTGATTTGCTCGGGAGTGGTTGAGAAGGCCCCGGTCTACACTTCCACCAAGAGAAATTTGATTCCCCCCACTAATCCCTTGCGGATCTTGTTACTCTTGGGTGTTTGAGCATCCTAGACGGTTGAGGTCCCCGTGGAGCCATAGTCCATTGTGGTGAAGCTTCATGGTGTCATTGGGAGCCTCCAATTAAGTTATGGAGATTGCCCCAACCTTGTTTGTAAAGGTTCGGTCGCCGCCTCCAAGGGCACCAATAGTGGAATCACGGCATCTCGCATTGTGTGAGGGCGTGAGGAGAATACGGTGGCCCTAGTGGCATCTTGGGGAGCATTGTGCCTCCACACCGCTCCAATGGAGACGTACTTCCCTTCAAAGGGAAGGAACTTCGGTAACACATCCTCGTCTCCACCGGCTCCACTCTTGGTTATCTCGTGCCTTTACTTGTGCAAGCTTATTTGTGATATATCTCTTGCTTGCTTGTGTACTTATCATTGTTGTTGCATGCTGTTAAGTGTTCGAGGAAAGATGGCGTCTCCCACCTCCCACCTCCCACCTCCCACGCCACCTCCGGCGATCTCCTCCCACCACCACTAAAACCCTAATCTTTCCCTACCAATCTCTCTGGCGTCTCCCCCTCACTCAGGGGTCATGGTTTTCTCATCGGGATCAACCCTTGGCTTGGACTTCTCCAAGGGTTTGGAGTTTGCGGATAAAGTTTTCAGATCTACTGGTTTTTCGGTCCACCCTACGGAGGACACAGGTCACTTCACGTTGGTGGTGTCCTTTAGCCGTCATGTTTTCAGGCTTGATGATCATTCTGTGGTGGCGGCTCTGCAGGCTGCTGTTGGTGGATCTGCGATCGAGTTGGGTGTCTCATGTTTACGTGACAAGGTTTATTCCTTCAACGTTTCTTCCAAGCAAGTTGGTTTCTTTATTTTTGATCTTCGATCTTTTGCTTGCCCACAATTCAAATGTTATTTTAATCTTTGGGGCCTTGGAGGACCAAATTGGGTTCGCGAGTTTAAACTTTGGAAGTTGCAAAGTGATGCGGAATGGATCTTAGTTAGTCCATCTAAGAGACGGGCGGCGCTTGGGATGATCGCTATGCATAAACCACCGTCTAAGTCCTCTTTTAGATCTTCTGGTTCTGTGCAAAAGAAAATTTCTTTTGCAACATTCCAAAGCTATGATGCATGCAAGGGTTATAGATATCCGGCCACGCAGGATTGTATTGATACAATTTCTGATGCTGGATATGTTGTCTCGGCAAATGAGCGTTTGATCATTCGACCATCGCTGCCGGCGAATCTCCAGTGGACTGTTGCTTCTCCGTCGATTGTTTTCGGTTCTGTTGACCCGCCGCGGATTCAACAGAATTCACCTGAGGCTGTTAGTTTGTTCTCATCTGCTCTCGTTTCTCCTGCATCCCATGTTGGGCCAGCCCTCCATGACGGGCTACAGCCCACCACCCAGCCAATGGATATCCCGTCTACTCAGGAAGCTATTGATTTGTTTGATGAGATGGTCAATGACATGGTGGACCGTGTTCTAACTTGTTCCAACTGTCACCAGCGGGGCCACTTGTCGGTCTCTTGTCCTGTTTGCCTGGCTTGCTCACGTTATGGTCATCGTCGTCGGGATTGCATTAATTGGGCCCAGGATAATGGTTATGTTTGGAGAGTTAAACACACGAAACAAAATCCAGAAAAATCTCCACTGTTGATTCCCATGCCCGCCACGAGTCAGCCTCCTACTCCATCGCCTAGGGACTCCTCGGGTATAGAGACGACCCACGCGCCGGTGCAGACGAGTCCCATCACGTCTTCACCCCTTCCCATGCACCACCAACCTGCTCCACCTCCACCAGAGCAAGACATGGCAAACTTTCCCCTGGATCCTCTTGAGTTCCTTCCACCGGGGTTCGAGTTCATTGATGGAGGGCCAACCCGCGTGCCTCAGACTTTCTACTCTCCAGCCATTGCGCCGGACCGTCACCATAAGCAGTTTGCCATTGGTTTTGTTGAGCCTCCGCCGCCACCTGGACAGATTCATCACTTTCGGCAACTGGTTAGTGATTTTGTGATGACTCAGCTTCACCGTGACGTCCTTAGTGATCAGCAATGGATTGAGGGTGTTGGTTTGTTTGAGTTCCGATCTCCTGCATCTAGGCATGCCATTATAAATCATCCTCCTTATGATCTTGGCAATGGTCACTTTGTTCGGTTTGTTCCTCATGATCAAGGCATCAATCACAGAGCTATTCAGGGTTTTCGTAGGGGCTGGATTATGATGTTAGGTGTTCCTTTGGATTACCGCACAACACAGCATACTTCTAAGGCAGTTAGCACCTTTGGTCGTTTTCATATCTGGCATCAGGATGATCCATGGCTAGTCAGGACTCTTGTTTATGTTTCTTTCCCAAGCCCTAGTCAAGTACCTAGGGATGTTGTCTATCGTGAGTATGTAGACTTTGGAGCTACGCGTCTTTCTTGGACAGCACCTATCTATGTGCTCTCTGCAGAATTTGCTGACATTATGCCAGCTGATGAAGATCCGATGCCTTTCAATGGAAACCCTCATCCGCTGCCCGGGAACATGCCTTTTGATGATGTTAACTTTGTCATGCCTGAGTTTCCAGAGCTGGGCTGGAATGAGGCCCCTCATGCTCACAATGATGATCCGCAGCCTCATAACCAGCATGACAATGTCATTATTGAGGAGATTCATGAGGATGAAGCAATACCTGCTTCTCAAGAGTCAGTGGTTTTAGAGAACTCGGGACCTGTTGATTCTGCTGAGGGATCTGTCAATAATCAGCAAGGTGTTGTGGCAGCCTATGTGCCTCCTCTGATCCAGCCTCATGTTGTTATTGGTCAAGTTCTGACAGTTTTTAGACCAGAGCTTCCTCCGGTAATGCAATGGACAAGATCTTTTCAGCGTATGATGCCAGTCTTTGATACAATGCACATTCCTCGAGGGTTACAGTTCTACAGTCCTTTTAAACCAGTTCTACTGTCTAAGCGCTCTTGGGAGGTATCTTTCTCTTACTCTGCTATGAAGAACAAGCTGGTTTTTCATCCTTCACCTATTCGTCGGATGGTGAATATTCCAAGGAAGCCTCCTGTTGCTCGTGCACTTTGTTTTGACAATGTTGCTGAGGATTGTGCCATGGTTGATCCAGCTTTGTCTGCTGTTGAGATGTATGCCTTCAATTTCTCTGCAGCCCCAAGTCAGTGTCCAGCTCGTGCTCGTAAACCAAAGTCTGTGATTGTTGAATCTGGGGTTAGGCGCAGTGCCAGGCTCTCAGCCCTACGTGATGGCTTCAGGCATTCTACTCCAGCCAAGTCCCCTATGAAGAAACCTGCAGCAAAGCCTTAGAAGAAGCGCAAGGTTACTGTGGATGGCGAACTACCACGGGCTCCTCCTCACGATGCAGATCAACCTACTGTGCCGCCGCCCACGCCAATCAATGTGCTGTAGAAGGTTGGCCTTCGCCTCGGCATTGGGCCGGAGAATCTCACTAAGGAGAAGCTTGAGGCTTCTTCTTACAAGTCTTCTGCTCCTCCTAGTTCCAATGATAGCTGACCGTTTCATTTGGTGGGGTTTATGGTTAACCCTTGTGAAAACCATTTATCTGCACTTATCTTTTAGGCTTTGTCTGAACTTTTATGTTATCCCTTGGCTAAACTGGTACTGTCATTATGTGACAGTCTTTTGCCGTTACTTTATTATGGTCTGTAATGAATCAGAATGATGTTAGAGATTGGAAAGTTCTTTGTTGGAATGTGCGAGGTCTGAATTCAGATGACAGAAAGCGTGCAGTTCGTCAGAAAATCGATGAAAGTGCTTGTTCCATTGCTTGCCTCCAAGAAACAAAATGTGAGGTCATTGATCAGCGTTTCATCCGTAAGTGTTGTCCATGATGTTTTGATCAGTTTATCCATGTGCCTTCGTCTGGAGCTTCGGGTGGGTTGTTACTCGTATGGAATACTGCTTTGTTTGCTGGAAAGTTAATTGAGTCCAATAGTTTTGGTATTATGGTGGAGTTCAAGTCTGTTCATAACTCCCAAACCTGGACTCTAGTTTCAGTCTATGGACCCTGTCAAAACCCAGCTAGAGATAATTTTATTAATTGGTTGCATGATATAATTATCCCTGATGATGCTAACTGGCTGTTACTGGGTGATTTCAATTTCATGCGATCAATGGAAAATAGGAATAAACCAGGTGGTGATATTAATGACATGTTCATCTTTAATGAGGTTATTGGGCATCTGGGCTTAATTGAATTACCTATCAAGGGCAGAAATTACACTTGGACAAATATGCAAACTGCTCCTTTGCTTGAATAGATTGATTGGCTTTTTACAGCCCTTTCATGGACATGTTCTTATCCTAACACTATGGTCCTACCTCTGGCTAGAACCACTTCAGATCATGTGCCATGTGTGGTGCAAATCAAAACCACTATTCCCAAGGCCAAAGTGTTTAGATTTGAAAATTACTGGACTAATTTGCCTGGTTTTCTTGATTGTGTCAGTGAATCTTGGAGTAGGCCAGTTCATAAGAGATCTTCTGGTGCTATAATATCTGCAAAGTTCAAAGCTCTCAGGTAGGCACTCAAACATTGGCACATTAGCCTTTCTACCGTCAAGGCTCTAATTTCCAACTGCAATAAAGTAATTCTTTGTCTGGATGGTCTTGAGGAGTTAAGGCCTTTGTCTGGGCCCTGAGGAAAATTTCAGGAAAATTGTAAAGTTGCATTTGGAGGAAACTCTAAGGTTGCAATTTATCTACTGGAAGCAGAGATGTACCATTAGAAACATTAAAGTGGGAGAGGAAAACACCAAATTTTTCCATGCCATGGCCACAGAGAGATACAGGAATAACTCTATTTCTAGTATAACTTCTGATGATGGGCAAGTGACCTCTGATCATGCATCAATTGCTGGACTATTTTTGCAGGAGTTCAAGCAGAGGATGGGATGCACAAATAATACACAAATGGGTTTTGATATGCCAAATATTATCAAGAAGGTTCAGGGACTAGATGACTTTACCAAGCCCTTTTCTGAGCAGGAAATTGATTGTGTTATTAAGGAAATGCCTCCTGACAGAGCACCTGGGCCAGATGGTTTCACTGGCCTTTTTCTTAAGAAGTGTTGGCACATAATTAAAGATGACTTTCATCAACTGGTCAAAGAGTTGTCTGAGGGGCACCTTGATTTGGAGTGTATCAACAGTTCTCTCATAACCTTGATTCCAAAAAAGCTTTCACCTGAGGGTTTGAATGATTACAGGCCAATATCTTTGACAAATACCTGTTTGAAATTCCTCACTAAACTTTTGGCAAACAGGTTGCGGAAGGTCATCCTTTCCTGTATTCATAAAAACCAATATGGGTTTATTAAATCCAGGTCTATTCAGGATTGTCTAGCTTGGTGCTTTGAGTATATCCACCAGTGTAATGCTTAAAAGAGACCAATAGTGCTGCTGAAATTGGATTTTACTAAAGCCTTTGACACTATTGAGCATGATGCCATTCTTAGAATCTTAAGATACAAGGGTTTTAATGACAAATGGATTTCCTGGATGCAAACTATTTTGTCTTCTGGTTCTTCTTCTGTGCTTCTTAATGGTGTTCCTGGTAACCATTTTAAATGTAAGAGAGGAGTCAGGCAAGGAGACCCAATGTCACCTCTTCTTTTTGTCCTTGCTACTGACCTGCTTCAGTCTGTTGTCAATGACATGTGCAGTAAAGGAATTCTGACTTTGCCAATCCTTTCCAACAGCCAGGATTACCCCATTATTCAGTATGCTGATGATACACTAATTGTGTTGCCTGCTATTGATCACCAACTGCTTGCTCTTAAAGACATGCTTGATGTCTTTGCTGCCACAATAGGATTATCTGTGAATTTTACAAAATTCCTTATGGTACCTATGAACATGTCATTTGATGAAGCTAACAGGTTGGCCTCAATTCTTGGATGTAGTATAGGAACCATGCCTTTTACTTACTTGGGTCTACCCATGGGGACTACAAGGCCCTCAATCCAAGACCTCATGCCCCTTGTGCATATGATTGAAAGAAGATTGTCTGCCACTTCATGTTTTCTGAATCAAGGTAGCAGGTTGCAGTTGCTCCAGTCTGTTTTAACATCAATGCCCATATACTTCCTATGCACACTAGTCATCCCAACTGGAATTTTGAAGCAAATTGAAAGGATTCAGAGACAATGTCTATGGAGAGGGAACTCTGATACTCCAAGACAATCTCTGGCTGCTTGGGACTTGGTATGCTTACCAAAAAACAAAGGGGGTCTTGGTGTGCTTAATCTCAGGGTGCAGAATGAGGCCTTGCTTATGAAGTTCTTGCACAAATTTTATAATCATCATGACATCCCCTGGGTTGGCCTTATTTGGAATGCCTACTATGCCAACTCTGTCCCTCATACTACCACACTCTGTGGATCTTTTTGGTGGCGTGATGTGTTTAAATTGGCTGACAAATATTGTCAGATGGCTACTCCAACGTTGGGTGATGGAAGGTCCATTCTCTTTTGGTCTGACAGATGGATGGTTGAGCTTAAGGGTTCCTGTCTCAGTGAAAAATTTCCCAGGCTCTTCTCCTTTGTTATTGATGAGCAGCTTTCAGTGTCTGATGTGCTTTCCCAGGAGTTTTTGTCAAATTTGCATTTGCCCCTCTCTACACAAGCCTTTGCTGAGCTTGAATGTCTTCAACAGCTGACTCATGCTTATTCTTGCTCTGCAACTCATGACGCATGGATTTGGCCTTTTCATAAGGGTTGTTTCAGACCCAAATCCTTCTATGTGTATGAGCATCAGCATATTGTTGTTGATCCAATCTTCATGTACATTGAAAATCAAAATGTTTGGTTGGTTACTGCTGAGAGATCGTTTAAACACCAGAGACATGTTACTCAGAAGGCATTGGCATGTGGAAGATCATACTTGTGTCCTATGTCCATATCTGATTCATGAAGATCGTGCACATCTGTTCTTCTCTTGTAATTTTAGCATTAGAGTCTGGAATTACTTGCAGATTATCTGGGACCCACAGCCTGGGATGACAACATACAACATGGCAGTAAAGGCTAGGAAGGATTTTGGGTATTCTTTCTTCACTGAAGTGGTCTTTACAGCAGCTTGGAACATTTGGATCTTGAGGAATGGCAAGGTTTTCAGGAATGAGACACCTTCTTTCAGCGCATGGAGGCATAACTTCATCCATGACATAACCCTTCTTTCTCATAGGATAAAATGTAAATACAAGGATAGCCTTCTAACTTGGATCTCTAACCTTACTTAGGTAGTGTTTTTCTTTGCCCTGATTGGGTTGTAAGTTTGTAAGTATTTCTGTCTTCCTCTTTTCTTTACTTGTATGGACTTGTAATAGGACTTTGTTCTTTGTTGTTTTCAATAAAGAGCTATGAGGCTGTTGCCTTGCAGTACATATTCAAAAAAAAACTTATCATTGTTGCATCATATAGGTTGCTCACTTAGTTGCATATCTGGACAACCTACTTTGATGCAAAGTTTAAATTGTTAAAGAAAAGCTAAAAAATTGTTAGTTGCCTATTCACCCCCCTCTAGTCAACTATATCGATCCTTTCAATTGGTATCAGAGCCTCGTCTCTTTATTAAGGACTTTACCATACAAAGAGTATGGTTGACATCGTAGAAGGTGAGGAGGAGCACTCCGGTGTAAATCCGGTATCTTCTACAGGAGATGGGGGAACCGCGGTCTCTCGTGAGGAGTTCAATATGGCGTTGGACACATTGAAAACCTCCATGACGACCGAAGTCAAAGGCATGTTTAATGAATTCTTAGAAGGGCTTAAACTTTCCACCGCACCGTTGAAAGTGGGTGATCCCGCCAACAAGGTGACGGATGCTACCTCCGACCAAGGGGAAGCTACTAGCGAGAAAGCCCTTCCTTCTAGTGGTAAAAGTGGCACCGGCATCTTTGCCCATGTGGAACCTCCACTTGTCTATGGTGGACCTCTCCCTTCCACTCGTTTTAATCATGCCGGCCCGGCCCTAAGATTGAGAAGAATGTAGAATTTGATTCTTGGGTCTATTGTTTTAAGCGTCATTTAAATCATGTGAACACTAACCTTTGGAGAATCATTGAAGAAGGTTTCTATCTGCATGACCGAAGCAACTTTACTTCTAGGGAAGCCGTGTATAATCAATTCAATGAGAATGATCTCTTCATCATTCAAGAAGCTATCCCACCCGAAGACCTTCCTCATCTCCGGCCCTACTCCTTGGCCAAAGATGCTTGGCGCCAAGTGGTTTCCCTCTACCGGGGAAGCGCAAGCATTCAACGCTCCAACTATGAACTGGTGCAAGATGAAGTCGATGAGTTTGCAATGAAAGAAGATGAAGAACCTTGTGAGCTCTATCGGAGGGTAACCAAACTCGCGGTCTCGCTCTGAGATCATGGAAGCAAGGACATGGATGACAATTGGATCAAGCGCAAATTCCTCAAGGCAATGATGCCCTACCACAAAGCCATGTCCTCCATCATTCATCAAAGGCCGGACTTCCACACCTTGTCCTCAAGTGATGTGTTGGATGAGTTCGTTGCTATGAGCATCTTGGACAAGACCGCCGACAATGCGATACTTCGCTCTCAAAGAGTAAAGAAACCCAACCTTGATCTAAAGGCCAAGGTTAGTATGGAGGAAGAGGATGAAGAGGAAGAAGAGGAGAGCAACCTCGAAGATACGAAGTATGCCTATCATGAACACATGGCCCTTGCTTCAAGGCAATTTTGGAGCAAGAAGAACTCAAGGCCCAACATCAACAAGAACAATTCAAGTGGCGCAAAGGCAAGCAACGAGCGAGGACTTGTTTCAATTGTGGCAATGTAAGCCACTTTGTTACGGAGTGCCCTTATGAGAAGAGGGAAGACAATGGTGGCAAGCTCATCCGAAAGGACAAGGCCAAGTCGTTCCCCAACAAGAGCAACTTCACCAAGAAGACTCCTCCCAAGGCATTCATGGTACAAGAAGAGTACAATGAGGATGATGACGATGATGAAGATGGTGAGTCAGTTTCCATGGCCTCCATTGCCATTGCAACGACTCCACGGGTGTCTCTCTTCGACACACAATGAGAGCATCACCGCCAAGTGCCTCATGGCTAAAGCCACCAACAAGGTAACCCCCAACATCAAAACTACCATCATTAATCATCCTTCTTCGACGGATAGCATTTATGAACATGAGGGAACTAATGTCGAGGTGAATGAGTTTGAGGCCTTTATGGGTAAACTCAAGGGTAAACCAAGAAGCACTTTGTTGCTCTCTTGGAACAACTTGGTGAAGCCAATGACATGATCGAGGCTCATGAAGATACCATATCTAAGATGGAGGGGCATAGTCGTGACTATGCCGATGAGATTTAGGATCTTTCCAATGCTCTTGAGGAAGAGCGTGGTCTTCGTTTGGCTCTTGAGGAGTCTCACAATGATGATCATGCTAAATTAAAGAAAGATCTTGATCATCCTCTTGTTGTTTCTCGTGTGCTAAACTCCGAGAAGGCAAAGCTTGGGGTTGATCTTGCTAGACTCAAAGAGGAGTTTGACATTCTCTACAAGGCTCACAAAGTCTTGAAGGGTGTTCATGCTACCCTCAAGGAGTCTCATGATCAACTCCAAGTGAAGCTAACCAAGGAGAAAGCCACATTTCCTCGTATGGTGTTAATTGATAATGCAAATGCTACTAACCCTTGTTGTGAGCATGTGCATCTTATTGAGGAGAATGTTAAGTTGAAGGAGCAACTTGAGAAAGGCCTTGTGTCATGCATACAAGGTAAGAAGAACCTAAACGACCTTTTGAGAAATCAAAAGGAAGTTGTGGCCAAGGAGGGGATTGGGTTCGCACCCAAGCCCAAGAACAAGAAGAAGGATAACAAGACCAAACGACCTCCTCCTCTCAAGCAAACTTTTTTGAAGGATGGAGAGAGTGCTACCAAGGAGAAGAAGGACAATGCGAAGAGTGGCGGTGTCAAAAAGGGCAATGCCACCCCTCCCAACAAAGCCGACGACTTTAATCCTTCTTATGTGTTATGTCGTGCTAGTGATGGGCATGTCTATGCCAAATTTGTTAGTTCTCCTCATGAGTACATTGAATGGTCTATTTGGGTTCCTAAGACCCTCGTTACTAACATCAAAGGACCCATTACAAAATGGGTACCTAAAACCAAGCATTGATCTCTTGTAGGTGTTTGCTTCCGGTGGGGGATCATGGTTGCTCGATAGTGGAGCTATAAATCATATGACCGGAAGCAAGGACTTGGTGGTGGACGTGCACAAGATTCCATCTATTCCCACCAATGTCGAGTGGGGTGATGCCTCATCTTCAAAGGTATTTGGACTTGGCAAGGTTGTCATCTCTCATGATCTCACGATCGAGAAGGTCATGCTTGTTGAGTCCCTTGCATACAATTTACTTTCCGTTCGTCAACTTGCAATCATGGGCTTTGCCACTTTCTTTGATATTGATACCGTGGCCCTCTTGTGGAGCAAGACTCTTAAAGTAGCCTTTTTTGGGCATGTCGAGAACGGTCTATATGTGATTAACTTTTCAGAGCAACCCACTAAGACCGCGACATGCCTAATGGCTAAAGTTGATGTGGGATGGCTTTGGCATCGCCATTTAGCCCATGTCAATATGAGATCTTTGCAAAGTCTTCTCAAGGGGGACCGTGTCCGTGGACTAACGAATGTTAGTTTTGCTAAAGATCGTGCTTGCAGTGCTTGTATTGAAGGAAAGCTTCATGAGAAGGCTCACCCTCCCACGATTATCATTTACTCGAAGAGGCCTTTTGAGCTCATTCACTTGGATCTCTTTGGGCCTCCATCCTTTGATAGTCTTGGGGGTAGGAAGTATTGCTTGGTGATTGTGGATGACTATTCAAGATATACTTGGGTGTATTTCTTCAAGAGGAAGAGCAAGACCCAACAAACCGTCATTGACTTTGCAAATGAAGCACAACGTCAACACAATGCAAAGATCTTGACAATAAGAAGTGACAACGACACCGAGTTCAAGAACTACACCTTGGATGAGTTTCTTAGTGATGAGGGGATCAAGCTCAATATTCCGCACCCTACACCCCTCAACAAATTGGTGTTGCGGAGAGGAAGAACCGGACGTTGATGGATGCGGCAAGGACCATGATGGCGGAGTTCAAGTCTCCATACAACTTTTGGGCCGAAGCCATCAACACCGCATGTCATGCATCCAATCGGCTCTACCTCCGCAAGGGCTTGAACAAGACTCCATATGAGATACTCACCGGTAACAAGCCCAACCTCAAGTACTTTCGGGTGTTCGGGTGTAAGTGTTTCATTCTCAAGAAAGGTGTTCGGTTGTCTAAATTTGAGGCTAGAGCTTATGAGGGCATATTTGTTGGTTATGCTACAAACTCTCATGCTTACCGTGTCCTCAATAAATCCACGAGACTTATTGAGGAGACGTGTAACGTGGAGTTTGATGAGAATAACGGCTCCCAAGTGGAGCAAAGTGGCACTTGTGATGTAGGTGATGAAATTCCTCCTCAAGCCATAAGAAGAATGGGTGTTGGCTTTATACTACCCATTAAGGAAACCCTTGTGGCCGAAGGAGAAGGACAATGCTCCATTCAAGTGGAGCCATCACCAACCCAAGGCCCACACGCTTCCGAAGAACAAAGTGAAGGCCCTCATCCTCATGAACAAGACCAAGGGCAAGATCATGCTCAAGACGGTGTTGACACACCAAGTGATGCCCAAGGTCAAGTTCTCTCCTCCGAGCAAGTTCAAGATCAAGAACAAGCTCAAGACGTTGCTCAAGATGATCAAGTGACCGCTCCTCAACTCACCACCGAGGAGGAATTGGAGCGTCATGCCGCCAAGATTGCTTCCAAGCTCTCCACCAAGGGTCATCTCATGAAGAATGTACTTGGAAGCATTCAAAAGGGGTTAAGCACTCGTAGACAATTGGCAAACTATTGTGAACATCACGTGTTTGTCTCTTGTGTTGAACTACAAAAGGTATATGAAGCACTCGAAGATCTGGATTGGCTTAATGCCATGCATGAAGAACTCAACAACTTCGAGTACAACAAGGTGTGGAGATTGGTGCCAAGGCCAACGGGGAACCACAATGTCATTGGAACCAAGTGGATAGTTAAGAACAAGCAAGATGCTCATGGGACCATCATTCGCAACAAGGCAAGATTGGTGGCACAAGGCTACTCCCAAGTCGAGGGTATCGACTATGGTGAAACCTTTGCTCTCGTTGCTTGCCTTGAATCCATTCATTTGTTGATTGCTTATGCTTCTCATCATAACTTTAAGTTGCAACAAATGGATGTGAAGAGTGCTTTTCTTAATGGTCCTATTAATGAGTTGGTCTATGTCAAGCAACCCCCCGGGTTCAAGGATCCCTACTTTCCCGATCATGTGTATCAACTCGATAAGGCACTCTATGGGCTTAAACAAGCCCCACGTGCGTGGTATGACCACCTTACCGAGTTGTTACAAGATCGTGGGTTTGAAGTTGGGCTAATCGACCCCACTCTTTTTACTAAGAAGGTCAAAGGGGAGTTGTTTGTATGCCAACTATATGTTGATGACATTATCTTTGGTTCCCCTAACAAAGCTTTCAATGAGGAATTCACCGCTCTCATGACCTCAAAGTTCAAGATGTCTTCCATGGGGGAGTTGAAGTTCTTTCTAGGGTTCGAAGTGAAGCAAAGAAGAGAAGGAACCTTCATCAACCAAGCCAAATACACTCAAGACATGCTCAAGAGATTCAAGCTAATTGATGTCAAGCCGTCTTCCACTCCAATGCCCACGAAGTGCCAACTTGACATCGATCCCAATGGTAAAGCGGTGGATCAAAAGGTATATCGCTCCATGACTGGATCCTTGCTTTACCTTTGTACATCTAGACCGGATATCATGTTGAGTGTGGGAATTTGTGAATGGTTTCAAGCCGCACCTAAGGAAAGTAACTTTGTGGCAGTCAAGCAAATCTTTCGATATTTCGCTCATACCCCAAACTTTGGCTTATGGTACCCAAGAGGAGCAAACTTCAAGCTTGTAGGGTATTCGGACTCCGATTGGGCGGGAGACAAAGTGGATAGGAAGTCCACTTCTGGAGGGTGCCAATTCCTTGGTTGCTCTTTGGTAAGTTGGTCTTCCAAAAAGCAAAGTTGTGCGTCTCTCTCGTCCACCGAAGAGGAGTATGTAGCGGCCGGTAGTTGCTGTCCACAACTCTTATGGATGAGGTAAACTTTAAAGGATTACGGTGTCATTTGTGACAAAGTGGCTCTTTGGTGTGATAATGAAAGTGCCATCAAGATTTCTCTCAACCCGGTGCAACACTTCAAGATGAAGCATATTGAGATTCGGTATCACTTCATCAAGGATCACATTAGGCAAGGGGAGATCGAGCTCAACTACGTCAACACTCATGATAACCTTGCAGATATTTTCACGAAGCCGTTGGATGAAGCAAGATTTCACGAGTTAAGGCATGAGCTAAATATCATTGATTCGAGAAATGTTGCTTGAACCCTTGCACACCCCACCATACTCATCTTGTTGTCTTGTTTAGATGTAGGCATGGACATAGGGGGAGTGTTGTTCTCTCAATGAACTCTCCCTCCCCCATTATGCATAAATTGATCAACTCTTCCACATTAGCCATTTTTGATGGTACTTGTGCTTCAAAGACGAGTTTTGGTCATGGGCCCAAGGATAGTTCTTCGCGGTGCCATACCAATTGACTCAAACATAGGTGGCTCCGGCCACCACCCTCTCTTTGGAGAGGTTGTGTTTCGAGGTTGCTTCTTGTTGCTTCTTGCCTTTCTTTCTTTGTGTTGAGCGTGTTCTTGTGGTGTCTTGTTGGCTTGAAGATTCGGTGCGAAGACCTCTTTTTCTTGTTTGAAACATGCAACTTCTTGAGCCCGCGGTACTACCGTGGCCAGCCACGGTACTACCGCGTATGGAGTGCATGGTACTACTGCACCTAGCGCGGCAGTAATTTTTTACTGCCGCCTGGGAGAGCGGTACTACCGCCGAGCGGTACTACCGCCGAGCGGTACTACCGCCGAGCGGTACTACCGCAATGAAGTGCGGTACTACCGCACTGACGAGTGCGTGGGGGGTTATGACTCTGGCAGGGGAGTTCCAACTCCCCATACCCATTCACTTGTCTCTCTCCCCACATCTCTCTCTCTCTCTCTCTCGCTCAAGAACGACGCCGGAGGTCCTCGCCGGATCTCCATCTCCGGCCACTCTCCTCGGATTCCGACCGGTGGGATCGTTCCCCACCACTTCCTCTTGCCATGGAACAAGGTTTATCCCCAAATCCCTCTCTTCCTTGGCTGTTCTTTCGCTTCTAGGTTTTTGGGGAGATGCATGTTTTCTTGAGATTTTAGGCCAAATCTTTGCAAGAGTAGGATGTAGGAGAGTCATGTTGCATAGAAATTATACTTGATATATTGTCCCATGGTAGATTTGATCAACCATAGTACCTCCATGGTTTCGCGGTTCTTCTCAGATTCAAAAGTGGTTCGAATCTGACGCGGTGCGGTACTACCGCGCCTCTTGTGCGGTACTACCGCTAGTCCGGTACTACCGCCCGTTCGGTGCGGTACTACTGCACGTGTTGTGGCACTAAGCTCTTACTACCGCTCCAAGCCACGGTACTACCGTGACCTCACACGGTACTACCGGAACTAGGATCGGTACTAAAATTTTAGTACCACACGACCTGGCAGTACTACCGTTGGTGTCCAATCTCTCTCGTGGCAATTACCACGTATGCTTTCTACTTGTTTCTCTTGTTTTGCTAAGGTCTTTGCATTGATTTTTCTCACTCTTTGTGTGTGCTTTCTCTTGTTTCTTAGGTGCTAGCTCTCGTCGTTCCAATCCCAGTGGCTCCAAGCGACTGCGCAATCATCTAGATGAAGCACCAGAGGGCTCCAGTGCCCCCAAGCGCAATGTCAAGGCCACCGCTAGCAAGAACAAGGAACCCGCTAAGGGCATGGATGAGATTCCCCTCGCTGAGTACATCGAACATCGGAAGATCAACCCTTATGTGAATGCTCATGCTATCCTCAGAGGCAGTGAATTGTTTTGGACCAAGCAACAGACACTCCTTTATCTGGATGTAATCAAGAAAAAGAAAAATACCTAAGTGGATGTCAAGTGGATAGACATGAATCACTTGAGGAAGGACAAGTTCCGTGAGTACTTTGGAGAAGCTCTGGATTTGGTGGAGCAGTTCGGTATCGAACATGTGATCTCTTTCCACCTTAACTATGACCCTGAGCTTATCTGTCGGTTCTTTGCCTCGGTTTACTTTCACCCCGGGGAGGAGCGGAGGATGACCTGGATGACCAATGGTCGTAAGTTGATTGCTACCTGGAAGGAGTTCATGGATCTGCTCCAAGTTCCTGATGACGGGCTCACCACACCCGTTGGTGTTCGCCCCCATGCCAATCCTGAGTCTGCTAGCAAGAACAAGTTACAACCGTTCTATGTTGAGAAGGTGCTTCCCAGTGGCAAGTCGACATGGGTGCTGAACTCCTTTCTAGATATCATGCATCGCATCTTCCGCAACTCTCTGTTCCCTCGCATTGGCGACAAGGACAAGGTTCATGCCTATCTGGTGGATATGATGCTCGTGTGCGAGGAGGAACGTGTGTCTCAGACTCAGCCACTTGATGTCTCACACGTCATGTGGTGTGAGCTTCGGTTTGCGGTCTTCACCCGCAAGGTACCTACCTATGGACCATACCTGTTTCTGTTGATCTCCACGACTTGGGAGAAGTTGTACCCTGGTAATGAGTTCCTTGCTCCAAACTGGATTTGACATGAGCCCATCAGTCTCCGTATCAAGCCCAACTCGGCCAACACTACTACTCATGCTGAGGCGTCTGCTGCTAAGAGGGTTGTTGATGAGGAGGAGGCTGGATCAGAGGATGTTGCTGAGGACCATGCTGCTAGGTCTTCCCATCCATCCTCTGAGCCCTCGTGGGCCGAGAAGTTGAAGGACAAGATGAAGACTCTTTTCTTCATGCAAGCAAAGGGGCAGTACAGGACTCATGTGGCATCCAAGGAGAGTCGCCGCCGTGACAAGAAGATTATGAGGGTCTTTAGAGAGGACGTCTCTGGCAGTTCCGAGGAGGTCATCACGCCAGAGGCTGCATGGATGGCGAAGCAAGGCTACAAGTGGACTGATTCTGAGGAGGACCTCGAGGAGACCGTCCCCGCCGCCGAGTCTGACGAGGAGCACGAGGAGAGTTGGTATGATTTCTCTGCCTGAGCCACCCCTTGAGTGTAGGTGTCCTCTCAGCCTTTTTGGCATCTCGATGCCAAAGGGGGAGAGAGTGTAGGGATTTGCATGCTTGCAAGTCGTGTGTCGTGTTTGGTGTGTTTGTTTTGTCGTTTGGACCTCATTTGCTTTGGTTTGGTTTGCGCCTTTGAGACTTATCCTTCATATGGTGTAAGACATATGCACTCTATCCTATCTTAGTGAGCTTATGATTGTGCTACTTATGTTATGCTCATATTTGCTATCTTGTCTAGTGTTAGCCTTACTATTCCAAGATATGCCTTGTATCTAAAATATAGGGGGAGTTTTGATCCTAGTATGTGTGTCGTGCAGTCCAAAGCACCCATCTAGTTTGCACACATCTAGGGGGAGCCCGTCTATATTCTAGAGAGGAGGGGTTTGCGTTTGCTCAATATTATTTCCGTTTGTGCAAATCTCGTATTGTCATCAATCCACCAAAAAGGGGGAGATTGTAAGGGCATATTTATCCCAAAGGCCTTGTTCGGTTGCATGTGGATCCAAAGGGATTGAAGGGGTTTGAAGGGGATTTAAACCTCTTATAAGTCAAAATACATCACAATCCTTGCCAATCCCCTCCAATCCTCTTGGGAGGAGGATTAACCGAACAAGCCCTAAGGTGTTTTGGTAATTGATGACAATGCTTTTGCGGACTAATCGTGTGCCTTGAGTTACCCAGATGTTTCATCGCTAGGCACAAGACGGTTTGGTGCCCCTCGAAGACTATTGAAGACGGCATTTTTCTACGTTTCTTTTTGGTGGATTTGAGTCGTAGAAAGCCGTACTATTAAGAGGGGGTCCGCGTCAGAAAGGTTCGGGTGGAATCATCACGTACACGTTTCTTCCTTGTCTCCTCCTTTCCCTTTCGCGTTGGAGCATCCTCCGTTTATCCTCTTTGCTTTGTCCTGGTTGCTAATGATGGGCTTGCGGTAGTACTGCTCCCTGGAGCGGTAGTACCGCAGGCACCAGCGGTAGTACCGTACTTCGACGCGGTAGTACCACAGGAGCCCATGGTAGTACCGCTCCTCCGGAGCCGTAGTACCGTGGCCCCCAGACCAAGTGCCGCTTCATCATGGTAGTAGGGGCAGATGTAATTTTTTACATCCGCGCCTCCGCGGTAGTACCGCACCCCGTGCGCGGTAGTACCGCGCACGGACTGGCTCAGCTTCCAGGTGGTAGTACTGCTCCTCAGCGATAGTACCGTGTCAGATTTTTGCTTCGTATATTTTCCAGCGGAAGTAGGCACAGATGTATTTTTTATTCATTCGCGCTCTTCCCAGGCTATGAGTTTCCTGCCTTGTGGTAGTACCGCAAGGGGGAGCGGTAGTACCACGCCTGCGGCAGTACCGCCCTCAGTCCTTGTGCTATAGGTCTGCCCTAGCTCCTGTTGCTGCTGCGGTAGTACCACGGTCCCTCACGGTAGTGCCGCATGACCTTGCGGTAGTACCGCTGGTCAGGGGCGGAAGTACCGCATGGCCTTACGGTAGTACCGCTGGTTAGGGGAGGTAGTACCGCTTGTCACGGGCTGGTTAGGTGGATAACGGTTGGATTTTGTCCACAACTATATAAGGGGTGTCTTCTTCCTCTAGTTGACTACCTCTTCCAACCCTAAGCTCCATTGTTGCTCCAAGCTCCATTTTCGCCCGATCTCACTCCCTAGCAAATCAAACTTGTTGATTTGCTCGCGAGTGGTTGAGAAGGCCCCGAACTACACTTCCACCAAGAGAAATTTGATTCCCCCCACTAATCCCTTGCGGATCTTGTTACTCTTGGGTGTTTGAGCACCCTAGACGGTTGAGGTCACCGCGGAGCCATAGTACATTGTAGTGAATCTTCGTGGTGTCGTTGGGAGCCTCCAATTAAGTTGTGGAGATTGCCCCAACCTTGCTTATAAAGTTTCGGTCGCCGCCTCCAGGCACCAATAGTGGAATCACGACATCTCGCATTATGTGAGGGCGTGAGGAGAATACGGTGGCCCTAGTGGCATCTTGGGGAGCATTGTGCCTCCACACCGCTCCAACGGAGACGCACTTCCCTTCAAAGGGAAGGAACTTCGGTAACACATCCTCATCTCCACCGGCTCCACTCTTGGTTATCTCGTGCCTTTACTTGTGCAAGCTTATTTGTGATATATCTCTTGCTTGCTTGTGTACTTATCATTGTTGCATCATATAGGTTGCTCACTTAGTTCATATCTAGACAACCTACTTTGATGCAAAGTTTAAATTGTTAAAGAAAAGCTAAAAATTGTTAGTTGCCTATTCACCCCCCCCCCTTTAGTCAACTATATCGATCCTTTCACACGTCGATTCTCCAGGATGGGTTGGGCCGAGGACCCCCAAACTATCAACCAGCGGGCCACGTTCGTTGGGCCCCATGAAGTATCCAAGATAGAATCTTCCGAAGACATGGCACAGACTTCAAGGCATGATGACCCACAGGGTAGGGGATCATTCGTAGTCCTTTTGATAAGTAAGAGTGTTGAATCTAGCGAGAAGCAAAAGAAAATAATAAGCGGTTTTCTGCAAGGTATTCTCTGCAAGTACTAAAAGTATCGGTAACAAATAGTTTGATGGAAGGTAATTCGTAACAAGTAATAAGTATAAATAGTAACAAAGATGCAGCAAGGTGGCCCAATCCTTTTAGTCCTTTCGATAAGTAAGAGTGTCGAATCTAGCGAGAAGCAAAAGAAAATAATAAGCGGTTTTCCGCAAGGTATTCTTTGCAAGTACTGAAAGTACCGGTACCAGATAGTTAGATAGGAAGGTAATTCATAACAAGTAACAAGTACCAATAGTAACAAAGGTGCAGCAAGGTGGCCCAATCCTTTTATAGCGAAGGACAAGCCAAAACGGTCTCTTATAATAATCAAATCATTCTCGAGGACACATGAGAAATATCGTCTAGTCAATTTCATCATGTTTAGTTTATTCGCGTTCGCTACTTTGATAATTTGATATGTGGGTGGACCGATGCTTGGGTGTTGTTCTTACTTAAACAAACCTCCCACTTATGATTACCCCCTCTTACAAGCATCCACAACTACGAAAGAAGAATTAATATAAATCTAACAATAGCATGAAACATATGGATCCAAATCAGGCTCTTACGGAATAACACACAAACTAGGGTTTAAACTTCTATCACTCTAGCAACCCATCATCAACTTATTACTCCACAATGCCTTCCCTTAGGCCCAAGTATGGTGAAATGTTATGTAGTTGACATTCACATGGGAAAGAACATGTGGTGCCCCCATGTTTGGTTTTGGTAATTGATGACAATTTCTATGGACTAATGGTTGCCTTGAGTTATATTTGAAGGGTTTGTCCATAGGTATTGCTTGAAGACCATTTGTTGGTTTCAAGGTTATTAGAAGAAGAATATGTGTTGACCAAGGTGCTATTCAAGGATTTATTCAAATATTGGCCACGTGAGAGTTGAGCCTATTGTAAGCATGTACTCGGCAAACTACAGACTCGGCTGCCAGGTGGTAGCCACGTGTCTGTTTCCTAATGGCTGGCTTTGCCGTTCGTGACTCGGCAAAGAAAGCTCTTGACGTATGTTGCAGGACCAGGCTGTCAGGTGGTCGACATGTCCCTTTTTCCTATTGGCTTTCTTTGCTGAGGGTGGCTCTCGGCAAAGATGGCGCTCGTCCTATTCTGCGGGATCCACCTGTCAGGCACTGGACACGTGGCTTTTCCTATTGGCTACATTTGCCAAGGGCAACTCTCAGCAAAGAAGGCACTCGGCGTCTGCTGCGGGACCCACCTGTCAGGAGTTCTACATGTGGCTCTCGGCAAAGTGACGCCATGTGGCAACCTTCGTGTCCGTCTAGCATCCGTGAGTTACTTTATTTTACCGAGAGGCACTGTTTGACTCTCGGCAATGAGTTTGCCGAGTGCCAATGTTCTGGCTCTCGGTAAATTTCTGTTTGCCTGAGTGGTGTACGCCAGGTGGCCTTTGTCGAGTGCAACTCTCAGCAAACACTTTGCCGACGGTTTTAGGCCCTTTGCCTAGTGTTCCAGGCACTCGGCGTAGGGTGCGATTCTAGCAGTGACAAGCATCGGATCTTATAACTTGTAAGAAAGATGTAGTATTGTTTCTTCTCGAGTTACAAGTAAGGATGGCAATGGGTAGGGTATGGGTGGGTACAACCCCCTTCTACCCAAACCCATACCCATGGAAACTTTCTATACCCACCCATTTCAATACCCATAGGCATTGTTGAGGAAATCGTTAACTGGTAGCTGCTCGGTCGACTGATGAGTAGGGGATTAATAGGCTAATCGGCAAGTTAATCGGCCATTTAATCAATTAATCGGACAATTTATCGGGTAATTGGCTACTCGGGGACCCTATGAGTACGGATTAATCGGCAAGTTAACTGGTTAATCGGATGAATTCTTGAACAAGGCCCATAGGTATAAATTGATACCCATACCCATACCCATACCCATCGTGTATCCTATACCCAATTGGTACCTAATGGGTACAATATATAGATTCACATTTAAAAAAATAGTGAAATGAGTCTATAATTTAAGTGGTGAGAGGCGAGGAGTGTAGCAATGAAAAGGGCTTCTCCAGTGGGTGGCCTAGAAGGTGGAAAGGGTGTACAAGTAGCAGTTGGTGGAATCCCAACACATTTGGAGGCGGTGGTGGAAACTCGGGATGGCTAATTGGACAAGAGTTCCGTGACGATGAGTCAATATTTCCTTATATCAAGGAGTCACATAGAATGTAGGAGTGTCTAGTTGGTGGTTGTAGTCCTATGAGCTATTGTTGGTTTAGGGAATAAGGGATATATTGTTACCCCATGAGGGTTGAATGTCGACCACATATGTCATATGGGTTATTTTCATTTATTAACTTTTTCTAGGTATCTATTGAGTTATCCATAAGCGCAAATTCATACTCATGTCCTACCCATATATTTTGGATACCCATTACATATTGGTATAAAATACAATTTTCATCTATAAAAAATTTCCAACTCTTGCTTATGCCCGCTGTTTTCGAATAGGATGTTCACGGGTACCCATATCCATGGGCAAAACTGCTATCCTTAGTTACAAGAGTCTTGAGGCTCAACATCAGATCAACGGTCTCGACACCGATCAAGAACAATGAAATTCTCATGCAACTACGAATTACAAAAAAAATCATAATAAATGTAAAATATATCTATCATGTCAACGAAGGCATGAGCCAAAGGGAGTTGTGCCAATCCAGCATCCGGTAGTCAGCTCCAGCTTGTTCTTGATTTGACTGTAGGAATCTGTCCGTGGTATTTGTTGGCACGTGGAAACGCCACAACGGAACCATCCCCTGTTCGGGTTCCCAGCTATCGTACCCGTACTCATCACTGGTCATCCAGTAGACGCAGTCGCGCTTCAACCACGGCGGCGACGACGCCGTAGGCAGCACCGACACCGACTGCGCGCGGTTGGCGATGAGCAGGGCGCGGCCGCCCAGGTCGGTGACCACGCTCCACGGCTCCCCGGCCGTATACCGTTGCACAATGACGCGCCGCTGCTGCATTTCCTGGATTATCACCATATACATCTGCGAGAGCGCCCCGCCGCCGTCGTCGTCGGACAAGATGACGATGTGCCTACGTTCCCCGACGGTGACCTTGCGGAGGGACACGCCGCAGCTCATTCTCACCAAGGGCTCCAGCGTGGGGACGGGAGCGCTCATGTCCAGGACCCACACCCAGTCGGGCGTCACCACGTAGTACACGCCGGATCGTTGGCAGTAGGCGATGTCAAAGTGTTCGTCCTCGCCGGCGGGGAAGAAGCCTGGTTGCTGCCATTCCCACCGGCCCCACCCGGCCCTGGTGAATGTCAAGGCCAGCCCCTGCCTCTGCCGAGGTGCGCGGTGGAGGGCCGCGGCGCTGTGGCCGTAGCTGCTCCCGCGCGCGCGCGGCGGCCTGACCGAGAACGCCACCTTGTGGATGGTGTGCTCACGGCCGATGAGCATGTCGTCGAAGTCGTCTGGAGCTTGGGACGCGAAGTACGGGTCGACCAAGCCGAGCCCTTGCAGGCGCCGGACCTCCGTGTTGCGCGGGAGCGGCGGCAAGCATGCCGCCACCTGTAGCGTCAGGCCGTTTACCAGCCGGATAACCGAATCGGAGTCGGCGACGGCGAGCCACTGTTAGACTATGTATAACTTCTGTACCTATGTACGTATTGTAACACAACCATTATATATAATGAGATAAGCCACCTCTAAAGGGTTGTGCTGGTTCCCAAAACTTATTGTCTTACATAGTATCACGCTAGGTTACGATCGTTTCCGCTTCTAAACCCTAATACCCGCACCGCCGCCGCCTTCACCGCCGCCGCCGCGCCACCGATCGCGCCGCCGCCATGTCGAGCGCCGCCACCACCGGTTCCACTGCTGCGGGCTTCCTCCCGGCCTCTCTTGCGGCTCTGCTCAACCTCCCGCTCGATGCCGTCTCCGTTCCAGCTCCGATCGGGACAAGGAGCATCGGCTCCGTCTTCTCCACGCCGCCGGCGCCCTCGCTCGGGCGTGACCTCGTGGTCCACACCGCGGCGCCGCCGTCCGCTGCGGATTCCGCAGGCGTCGTCCCGCCGCTCCTGCCGCGAGCGGATCACACCGCCCCGCTGGCGGGGTTGGCGGCGTCCGCCCCGGCCGCGGGCCTTGCGGAGTCCGCACCTGCCGCGAGCTTTGCGGCGCCCGCCCTGGCTGCGGTCCCGCCTCCTCCCGCATCGGCTTCGGTGCCTCCGGCTGCCTCCATGGTGTTTGCACCCCAGACAGCCTCCTCGATGGGATCGTCTTCGCCGCCGCCGTTTCACTTCGGTCATCTCATCACCATCAAGCTCTCCGCAGACAACTACATCTTCTGGCGTGCGCAGGTTCTCCCGCTCTTGGGAAGTCACTACCTGCTAGGCTACGTCGACGGATCGCTTCCCTGCCCACCCGCGCTGGTAGACAGCGTGCACGGTCCGGTCTACAATCCGGCCATCGCGTCTGGACGGGGCAGGACCAGGCGAACCTCTCCTCCATCCAGGGGTCGCTCTCGCCGGCAGTTGCCGGCCTTGTTGTCTTTGCGAAGACGTCTCATGAGGCCTGGACCATCCTTGAGCGCACCTTTGCAGCGCAGTCCCAGGCTCGTGTCTCTGCACTCCGTCGTCAGCTTGGAGAGTGTCAGAAGCTTGACTCCACGGCCACTGAGTTCTACAACAAGGTCAAGGGCCTTGCCGACACATTGGCCTCCATTGGACAGCCCCTCACCGACTCCGAGTTCAACTCGTTTATTGTCAATGGTCTTGATGAGGAGTATGATGCCTTAGTCGAGATCATCAACGAGCGGGGTAACTCGACACCCATGTTGGCACACGAGGTTTTCTCTCGGCTTCTTCTCACTGAGCAACGGGTCGAGACTCGCCGCACCAGGGGCACTGGCTCTCTCTCGGCCAACGTCGCCACCAAGGGTGGCCGCTCTTCTTCATCACCCCGGTCTCCCTTGGGGCTGCCACCGTCGCCCGCCTCGGCCCCCCCACCTACTGCGACCTTACCGGGGGCTGGCGGTCCACGTTTGTGTCAGCTTTGTGGCCGCGATGGGCACTGGGCCTCCAAGTGTCATAAGCGCTTCCAGCGAAGCTTCCTTGGTCTTGGCAATGACGGCAAAGATACACGCAACAATGCCCGTCAGGTCGCCATGGCTGCTCGTCCCGCGCCGCAGAAGCACCAGGGACACACTCAGTCCTACTCCATCGATCCACACTGGTACATGGACTCTGGGGCGACAGAGCATCTGACCAGCGAGATGGGGAAGATTCACACTCGTGAACCCTATCATGGCTCCGACAAGATCCACACCGCCAATGGAGCAGGTATGCACATCTCTCATATTGGTCAAGCATCTCTTCTCACTAGACATGCCAATAGGAGTCTTCAGCTTCGCAATGTTCTTCGCGTTCCATCTGTGACCCGCAATCTTCTTTCAGTTCCTAAACTCACACGTGATAATAATGTGCTTTGTGAATTTCACCCTTTTGATCTTTTTATTAAGGATCGGGGCACGAGGGACATTCTTCTTAGTGGGCGGTTGTGCCAGGGTCTCTACCGTCTGGAGCATCCTGGCGTCGCTCGCGTTTTCAGTGGAGTTCGGGTCTCTCCGTCACAGTGGCATGCTCGTCTTGGTCACCCGGCCACACCTATTGTCCGTCATGTTTTGCGTCGTCATGAGCTTCCTAGTTTGTCTAGTAATAAAGATGTAGCAGTGTGTGATGCTTGTCAGCAGGGGAAGAGTCATCAACTTCCTTTTTCGGAGTCCAGTCGTGAGGTGAAACATCCGTTAGAACTTGTGTTTTCAGATGTATGGGTTCCTGCTCAGACTTCTGTCAGTGGTCATAATTACTATATCAGTTTCGTTGATGCTTATAGTCGCTTTACCTGGCTTTACCTTATTAAACGCAAATCTGATGTGTTTGATATTTTTGTTCAGTTTCAAAAACATGTTGAACGTCTTCTCAAGCACAAAATTGTTCATGTCCAGTCGAACTGGGGGGGCGAGTATCGCAACCTCAACTCCTTCTTTCAGTCGCTTGGGATAGCTCATCGTTTAGCATGTCCACATACACATCAGCAGAATGGTTCAGTCGAACGTAAGCATCGTCATATTGTTGAAGCTGGTCTTACTCTTTTGGCCCATGCATCTGTTCCGTTTCGGTTTTGGAGTGATGCTTTCACCACTGCATGCTTTCTCATCAATCGTACTCCTACTCGTGTTTTAAACATGAAGACTCCCATTGAGGTTCTCCTTAATGAACAACCTGATTATACCTTTCTCAAGGTATTTGGGTGTGCTTGCTGGCCGCATCTTCGTCCATATAACAAGCGCAAGCTTGAGTTTCGTTCTAAAAAGTGTGTTTTCCTTGGCTATAGCTCTCTTCATAAAGGTTACAAATGTCTTCATGTTCCCACTAATCGTGTCTATATATCTCGGGACGTCGTGTTTGATGAGCATGTTTTTCCCTTTGCCAACCTTTCTGTGTCCACTGTCGAACCACCATCCCTGCATTCATCCTCTGTTGCTTCTGACCAATTTGATGATGTTGCATACTCTCATTTGCTGTTACCTAACCATGGTGCAGGAACCGGACGTGGAGCTCGTTTGGAGCTGTTGGAGGATTCACCATCATCGTCGTCGTCTTCTGGTGGGCATGTCGATCGCCCTCTGTTGCATGGCATCGATTCGCGTGCCCATGCATGGTCACCCGACGAGCCCGTCGCGCCGAGCATCTCCACTGCTCGGTCTGCTACGCTAGTGATCGCCGAGTCTCCAGCGGCTCGGCCTTTTTCGCCAGCGGCCGCCGAGTCGCCCGTGGCTCGGCCCGTCACGCCGTCTTCGCCCGCGGCTCGGGTCCTCACGTCGCCTTCATCAGCGGATCGGCCCGCGACACCGGCCGCGCCACGGCCCACTATGCCGAGCTCGCCATCGGCCCGGTCTGGGATGCCGGAGTCGCCAGCTGCTTCGTCTGCTCTGCCGGTTTCGCCGGTGGGCCGGCCTTCTTCGCCGACTGAGTCCGAGGCTACCGTGCCTGGCTCCTCGTCACCGGCTGACTCGTCAACGTCGCCGTCCTCCAGCCCGTTGCAGGCTGCTCCGTCGACCTCGGTGGTTCCTGTGTCTCGACCACATACATGCAGTCGCAGTGGCATTTTCAAACCTAAGGAACGTACGGATGGTACGGTTGCTTGGTTGGCTGCTTGTTTGGCTGCTGCTGTTGCGGATCCATCTTCTGAGCCTCGCTCATATCAGGCTGCCCTGCGCATTCCACATTGGCGGGAGGCTATGGAGCAGGAGTTTCATGCTCTTTTTCGTAACAAGACATGGACTCTCGTTCCTCCACCACCATGGGTAAATGTTATTGACTCAAAATGGGTATTCAAAGTGAAGAAGCATTCGGATGGATCTATTGAGCGTTACAAAGCGCGACTTGTTGCTCGCGGTTTTCGGCAGCGTCATGGTCTTGACTATGAGGACACCTTCAGTCCTGTCGTCAAGCCTACCACTATTCGGCTTTTTCTCTCCATTGCTATTTCTCGTGGTTGGTCCCTTCGTCAACTTGATGTGCAGAATGCTTTTCTACATGGATTTTTGGAGAAAGAGGTTTATATGAAACAGCCGCCTGGTTTCTCTGATCCTGATCGTCCTGACTATATCTGTCGTCTTTCCAAAGCACTATATGGTTTGAAGCAAGCTCCTCGTGCCTGGCATGCCCGCCTTGCCTCTGCCCTTCGTGCTCATGGGTTTGTGCCGTCCACTGCTGACACTTCATTATTTCTTCTACAGAAGCCAGAAGTCACTATGTATCTTTTGGTATATGTCGATGATATTATCCTTGTCAGCTCTTCTCAGTATGCTGCTGATGCTCTTGTCTGCTCTCTTGGTGCTGATTTTGCGGTCAAAGATCTTGGGAAGCTTCACTACTTTCTTGGAGTTGAGGTCACTTCTCGTGCTACTGGTCTTGTCCTTACGCAGAAGAAGTACTCCTTGGAGTTGTTACAAAAAGCCGGCATGCTGAAGTGCAAACCGACCACCACACCCATGTCGTCTATCGACAAGATAACAGCTGTTGATGGTGAGCTTTTGTCTCCTGCGGATGCCACAGAGTACAGAAGCATTGTTGGTGGACTTCAGTACTTGACGATCACGAGACCAGATATCTCTTATGCTGTTAACAGGGTTTGTCAGTATCTTCAGGCTCCCAGAGATACTCATTGGGCTGCTGTTAAACGCATTCTTCGTTATGTTCAGTTCACCCTGACTTTTGGTATGCATATTCGGCCGACTTCCTCTCGGGTCCTTTCGGCCTTCTCTGATGCAGATTGGGCTGGTAGCCCAGATGACAGGCGATCCACGGGGGGTTATGCAGTATTCTTTGGCTCTAATTTGATCGCCTGGAGTGCTCGGAAACAGGCTACTGTGTCACGTAGCAGTACTGAAGCTGAGTACAAGGCTGTGGCTAATGCTACTGCAGAGATTATTTGGGTGCAGTCTTTGCTTCAGGAGTTGGGTTTGTCTCAACCACAGCCTCCTATTCTTTGGTGTGATAACATCGGTGCTACATACCTTTCTGCAAATCCAGTATTTCATGCCCGAACGAAACACATCGAAGTTGACTATCACTTTGTACGGGAACGTGTATCACAGAAGCAACTTCAGATCAAGTTTATCTCGTCTAAGGATCAACTTGCAGATATCTTCACTAAGCCTTTACCACTGCCACAGTTTGAGGCTTGTAGGCGCAATCTTACCCTTCTCAGTTCTTTAGAAAGTGGCTAAGATTGAGGAAGGGTGTTAAACTATGTATAACTTCTGTACCTATGTACGTATTGTAACACAACCATTATATATAATGAGATAAGCCACCCTAAAGGGTTGTGCTGGTTCCCAAAACTTATTGTCTTACAGCCACCCACCGCTGGAGCCAACGCAGCGCAGCCCGGAGCCAACGGCGTGGAGAGTCAAGGGGTTGGAGGTGGTGGTGGTGCCGCCGCATGAGTCGACGATGGATCGCAGGGGCAAGGAGCGGCATGGTATTGTAGCAGGGATGACGACTAAAGGGGACGGAATGGAGGTCACGCGGCCGGCGGGGAGCGCTGCCCTCCACGACCGGCACACGGCGCGGAAGCATATGCGCGCTAGCACGTCGAGGCGGTCGCCGATGCACCTGGCCAGATCACAAGGAAGCCCGGAGGCCCACGAGCCCCCGTCGTTGCTTGAGTTTTCCATCCAATCAATGCCGGACTGGCTAGTACTACGTACTATGAACGTTTCGCTTCGGACCTTCTCTTCTTTTTGCATATACTATATACTGCACTGTACATGTTCACGGTCTCACCGAACACCACTGGAATTAGGACACGTACATGCGAATCAACCACGCCACGGATACGGATCATGTACCTACGCTCAGGAGCTAGATTCCGTTTCATGCACGAGTTGCTTGGGTTTTTTTTAAGGAACGGAAGAGTTTTTTTTTAGACAAGGGAAGAGTTTTATTGATCAAGAAGAGGGGTCTGTGGGCCTCGAAAGCAGGACATACTCCGAATATCCATTTCTGAGTCCAGACTCATCCGCACCCGCATTGAAGAAAAAATTCAAAATAAATACTAGAAAAATTTCAAAAAATTCTAAAAATTCTAAAAATAAATTCCATGGTAGATAATTTGAGGCATGAGGTCCGCTTCAATTTTCAGATCATTCGGACATCTGAGAAGCTCTCGGCAAAAAAAAAACAAATTTAGGATCCGTAAAAAAGTGTATTGTTCATGCACTGTTCTGACCTAAATTGTCTTTTTTACTAAGAGCTACTCAGATGTCCAAATGATCTACAAATTGGAGCGCACATCACCCAATAAAAATGATTTTTTTTGATTTTTTTCTGACCAGGTGCAGATGAGCCTGAGCACCGAATCGCTGCACTTCGTTCAATAAAAAAAAGAAGAAAGCAGGGAAGAAAGGTTTGTGTGCGCTAAAGCTATACATAAGGTGTATGATCACGTCGAATGGAATTTCTTGGAACAAATGATGCTGAAACTAGGATTTGCCCCGAGATGGGTCAATATGATGAGGGCTTGCATAACTTCGGTAAAGTATAAGATAAGATTTCAACCGATATAATCACACCTACGAGATGTTTGAGACAACGCCGCATTTGTTGCTCTCGTGTGGGGAGGGATTGTCATGAATGCTTTTATGTGTAGAAAGAAGAGGAGACTTGAAGGAGGTTAAGGTTTGCAGATATGCAATTCCAGTGTCTCACTTGTTATTTGCTAACGACTCGCTTATTCTTATGACTGCAGATCGTAAAAACGCGCTCACTTTGAAACATATTCTAGATAGTTACTATTTGAGTTCAGGCCAGATGGTGAGTGATCCAAAATGCAGCATTTTTTCAATCCAAATACCGAGGCAAATTGTCACATCCCTAGCTTCTGGCATTGCTCTAGGCTAGCTTCATGTGTGCATCATGTCTATATTTTTGAAACTTGAATTGAGGAATATTGGAAGCCTCAAAACCCTAAATAAAAGAGGGGCAAAAACCCTAGAAATCTCATTCATTGCTCCAAAAGGCTCTTCTTAAATGTTTGATAATTTTTGGTAAGGGTTCTGGTCCCAACCAAAATATTGAACATTTTTAAGGATTTATTTTTGGGACTTTGAATTTAAATCATTAGCTATTTGAATTTGAATTATATTCATATAATTAGAATATAATTTCAAATACCCCTGAAATATTTTATGAGCTTTTGGAAAAGTCCATCTAGCCAAATAAAATTATTCAGAGGAGTTTTTGGCATTGTTTGAATTTGTTTAAAATTCAAACCAGTGGCAAAACGAAATTAAATAAAACAAAACAGAAGAAAAAAATAAAAGAGAGAGAGAGAAGGACTTACCTGGCCTCACCCGTGCAGCCCACCAGAACCGGCCCAACCGGCCCAGCCCGCCACCGCTACTCCCCCCCTGTCGTCTTCCTCTTGCCAGTGGGAGCAGCTGCGTGCTCGCACGCGCGCGGCCGAGGAGGCCACCTCCTCCCTGCCTGGCTGCCTCCTCCTTCCCTGGTCCCTCCCGCGACGCCACGCAGCCCCGACCCCCTCTCACTTCTCCCTCGCTCTCTGGACCTCCCTCCCCCTCGCTCCTCTGTTTCCCCTCCCGCGACCGAACGGAGCCGCTGCCACCGACGAGAGCCACCGTGGCTACCGGCCACCCCACGGCTCACCGACGCCCCAGGAAGCTCCGCCGGTCCTCCCTCTACCTCCTCAACGAGCCACGAGGCCCCGGACGTGCCACAACACCGCCCTCGATGCCTTCTTCAACCTCGGGACCGCCGGCCATCTTCGTCAAATTCGCCGGCTCCGGACCGTCCCCGACCTCGCCGAGCGTCCCCTCGTCATCACCGTGAGTCACTGACCCTCTCCCCTAACTCAGCATGCTCCCCTCCGTGCCGTAGCGCCGTTCCCCACGAGCACCGAAGCCACCGTCCGCCATTGCTGCTGCACGCATAGCCTCCGTGCTCCCCTGGCCTCACTGAGCTGCTCTTAGTGCTCCCCATGTCTAGCAGGTGCTGCCCAGCCTCTCCATTTGCTCACTGATGCACCGTAGCGACGCGCCCGAGCACCACCGAACACCATCGCCGCCAAAGCTCGTCGCCGGCATGAGTTCCGGCGACCCCACGACCTCCCACTTGGTCCTCTGGATGCGCGGGAGCAAGGGCCATCCCCTGGTGCCCTCAGCGCGCCAAACTGACGCCTCTAGCGCAAGTCCGGCGTGCCCCGCCGTGTTCTGTGGTCGCCGTCGGCTGGTCTCCGGCGTGCTGACGTGGCGTCGTCGTTAGGGGCTAATGACCCTGCTAACTAACCCTGTGACACTGACAGCGGGCCCCGTAGCGGGTCAAAGCCCGAGTCAACGCGGGATTAGCCCCTGTGTCACTGACGTGTGGACCCCACACGTCAGGTTTGACCCGAGCCGGCCCCTGTTGACTTGCTGACGTCATGCCAACGTCATGCTGACGCAGTAATGTTTTTTGGATTTAATTTAATTCTGAAATTCCAGAAAATGAATATAAACTTCTAAAATTCATAGAAAATTAACCGTAACTCCAAATTAAATAATTTATATATGAAAAATTATCAGAAAAATTCAAGGAATCCATCTGTACCATTTTCATGCATGTTAGAACAACTTATAGCTGCTGTTTAGCACAAATCAAATAAAGGGCATTTAAATAATCACATATGGAGTTTGAATTTGAATCTTGTATTCAAACCAACTTCATTTAATCTGTTGCTAGTTGCATTGGCTCAAAACACATTCATTTTGCCATGTCATGATCACGCATCATATTGTGCATTGCATTGATTGTGTTCCCTTCTGTGTTGCCGGTATTTGTCCCCTCTCGATAGACGTGATACCGATGATGTGATCGTTGACACTGATGAAGACTCAATGTTATCTTCAAAAGTGCCAGGCAAGCAAAACCCCCTTGTTCATTCCGATACAATCCTACTCTCTCGCTCCTGCTCTCTTTTACTGCATTAGGACAACACCGATTCATCTGTTACTTGCTGCGGTAGCTGAACCCTTTGTCCTTTGCATGACCTGTCATTGCCACAGTAAATAGATGAAACCCACTAGCATGAGTAGGAGTTGTTTGAGCCCTGATGTGCCTACTCATTCATGTTTGTTTGTCATGCCTGCTATTGCTTAGAGTTGAGTCAGGTCTGATTCATCGGGGATGAATCAGAGGCGTGTGAACCTGTCCTACTGTGTGTGAGCTAAGTGTGTGAACACGATTTGGTAAAGGTAGCGGTGAGAGGCCATGTAGGAGTACATGGTGGGTTGTCTCATTGCAGCCGTCCTCAGGAACTGAGTTCTGTGTTTGTGATCCATGATTCAGCTACTACCATGCATTGGGCCCGAAACCAATGGACCCTCTCGGCTTCTTGATCACCCTTGTCCTCTGTCCAGGAGTTGCAAGTAGTTTCTGGTGTTTGTAGTATGCTGGAGGCCGTGGGCAGCGCTGACCGTAGGGGTGGGCTGTGATGCGGTAGGCACGTGGCACGGTGTACCGGGCGCCCGTTTGGTGTCTCGGGAACCCTGTTCACATCGTTTGGGGTTGTGAGCGAAACTCCGGCCGGATCTCCTCATGGATGGAACCCGAATAGGCGATAAACCTGGACTAGAGACTTAGGTGATTAGGTAGGTCGTGGCCGACACCCACGTTGGGCTTCCGCTTGAAGGTTGCCGAGTACATGTCGTGTAAACGGCGGTAAGTGGTGAGAGCGTGTGTGAAGAAGTACACCCCTGCAGGGTTAACCTAATCTATTCGAATAGCCGTGTCCACGGAAAAGGACTTCTGGGTTGCTTATATCAGTTCATAGACAAGTGAAAGTGGATACTCTAAAATACGCAAGATAAGCGTGAGTGCTATGGATGGCGTTCTCGTAGGGAGACGGGAGCGGATCCATAGTGGTGTATTGATATGGTGAATATGTGGACTCGTGTGCGCCACCTCAAAAAAAAGTTACTCACAGTCGTAGTTCAGGATAGCCACCGAGTCAAAGCTGGCTTGCTGCAGTTAAACCCCACCATCCCTTTGTTGATAATGATGCACATGTAGATAGTTCTGATGTAAGTCTTGCTGGGTACATTTGTACTCACGTTTGCCTATTTTATGTTTTTGCAGAGAGACTTCAGTCTCACTAGTATTTCCGCGTGGTCTTCGACGTTTAGCTTGTTACCTCAGCTACGATCTTGTGCCTCGGCAGGATTTGGTAGATAGTCAGGCTTCTCAGCCTTTTTCATTTATAGATGTCTGTACTCAGACATGATAGCTTCCGCTTGTGCTTGATTTGTATGCTCTGAATGTTGGGTCATGAGACCCATGTTTGTAATATCTCGCTCCTCGGAGCCTATTGAATAGATTACTTGAGTCATAGAGTCATGTTGTGATGCCATGTTGTATTTGCACATATCGAGCATATTGTGTGTATGTTATTGAAATGCTTGGTATGTGTGGGATCTGACCATCTAGTTGTTTATCTTTAGTAGCCTTTCTTACGGGGAAATGTCTCCTAGTGTTTCCACCGAGCCATGGTAGCTTGCTACTGCTCCGGAACACTTAGGCTGGCCGGCATGTGTCCTTTTTCGTTCCTGTGTCTGTCCCTTCGGGGAAATGTCACGCGGTGAATACCGGAGTCCTGTTAGCCCGCTACAGCCCGGTTCACCGGAGTCCTGCTAGCCCAGTGCTACAGCCTGGATTCACTCGCTGATGACCGACACGTTCGATGCTGGGTCATGGATGCCTGTCCCTGTAAGTCTGTGCCGCTTTGGGTTTACGACTAGCCATGTCAGCCCGGGCTCCTTATCATATGGATGCTAGCGACACTGTCATATACGTGTGCCAAAAGGCGCAAACGGTCCCGGGCAAAGGTAAGGCGACACCCGTGGGAATACCGTGCGTGAGGCCGCAAAGTGATATGAGGTGTTACATGCTAGATCGATGTGGCATTGAGTCGGGGTCCTGACAGCGTTGGCATCAGAGCCGGACTGCCTGTAGGTTCTCCAAGCCAAACTGGTCGATGTTGAGTCTAGAAATTCTTTAGTTATATGTAGGGGAATTGTTTGTGGGTTGGAACGTAAGGCTCTTTTTACTCCTTATACCTCATGCCCTTCTGATCTGAGTCATCTTATCTTTCCTGCGGGGATTAAGAACTAGGCTATCTCTTCTTTCTATTAGGATCACGTGTTACTAATCAGTAGACTTATAAGATTGTTGGATTTAAGTCTCAGTTCAGTTCCTACTACTTCCGTATGTTAATTGTTGATCTCGGAACCTTGATATTGTGCTTCTGAGTGGTTATGTCATCATTTTTGTGATTGTCTCAAATCTTTTTGAGCAATTATAGCCGTTATGCTGTCCGAGTCATCCCAGGTTTCTAAATAGTCCGATGCATTTGCAAATCCCTTCCTTCTGTTTCCGATGTTCCCATGGGCCAGATTAACCACACTAATCGGTGTGTTGAGGTAATTATTGCCTCGACATATATGTTGGAATTATTATTATGACCCTAAGTGCTTAGGGGATCATCTAGTGGTCTAGCCATGATTTGTGTCCTAGTGTGAAGATTCTGGCCTTTATTCTTGGAAGCATCCCATGATGCTACTTAGTAGTAGGTATTCTACTCCTGGGTTCTGAACCCGAGATTCACTCTACCTACTTCATGTTGATAGTAATTGCTAGTGCCTTTAGGATATTAGTAACCTTTGCGATAGTCCTTGAAGTCCGTGGTATCTTCTTCTTCCAAATACCATGAACTACTTATGGCAGATGTTTATTGGATCAAAAAAAAAATCACAATTAGAGTACTCTTGAGGAGTTCTCCATTCATAAATCGTGACTCTGCCAGTTCTACCTTTCTGCATGGGTTATCCGGAAGAAATATGTTGAACTTGGTTCGACATACTAATCTATGCATCCACAACTCAGAAAGTTATATGTTCCTTTGAGTTGTTCTCTTTAGTTGCATTCTGAGCCTCGTCTATCAATTGATAGTCAAGAGTATGCGTGCGTTCGTTCATCGATGCCTATGACTCTTGTGGTCTGTCAAGCCATTCTATTCCGGAATGACTAGGAGAAACAAACTCCAGTACCTCTTCCATATCTAGGATTGGGTCAAAGTAGTTGTATTCCGCAGATCAAATGCCAATCCAGCTTTTGGTTCTGCTCTACCTTGGAGTATTACATATTTTATATCGAGATTGTTATAGGAATTGCACACCATCCCATGAACTCTTGGTACAGTGACACTTCTTGCCATCACTGTTCATTCCTCGGCCCTCGTGTTGATGCAACCGGAATACCGACAAATGAATTGTGATGTGTGAAATCAATACTGCTAGCAACTCTGTTGCTTGGTAGTTAAAGGATAATAATTTCATTCTTAGTATGTTGGTTTTCGAATCATCCTTCTAAGACTGATCGTGCTACCTAGTCCTTATTTCGGTGCACCCTTCGATTGATGAGTTAGGATCTTGTCAAGTCCTCACTCATTTGATCATATCGCCTTGCCCTCAAAAGCAAGATTGTTCTCGAGCTTAGTAACATACCGGTGGTTCGTGACTTTCCAAATATCTTCTTGGAGGTGTTACCGGGTTGTCACCTGACCGCTATGTTGAGTTCGTGATCAAGTTGGTTTCTTGTGAACCACCTTCTCTCCAAGAATCGGTGTTAGATATCCCTGAGCTAGTTGGTTAAGCTAGACAACAACTTGGAGAGTTGGAAGATAAAAGCTTGTCTGACTTAGTTCGTTCCAAAGGGATATTCTTGTGTAGTGTGTGTTGAAGAAAGATGATATCTTCATCGATTGGTCCTTGTGATCAGTTGCTGGACCTATTGTCTTATCAATCCTTTGATTTGAGTGTGGGCTATCGTTAAATCAAATCAGTACCAACGATGCTCGTAATGTTGTCTTATTCGTGGTTGATCCCTCGAGCATACACCATTATATCTTTTGGGTCTAACCAATGCTATCACTTGTTCACTTAACTATGGAATTCCTTTTAAAAGGAAACCCAGATGAATTGTTGTTGTGCCCATTGACAACATCCTTGTCTTCTCCATAATTTTGCTGAACATTAAGCTAGTGTTGGAAACTTTTGAAAGCATTTGTTCATGCTAGCTCATGAAGCATATGTTTGGATGAAGGTAGTGACTTCCTTTAATTCATGTGCATCTGATGCAAGTTGCCGCCGTGGATTCGAGAAAGTCAATGTTGCTTTCTTTGGAATCATTCCAAATCAGTCATGCACACGTGCGAAGAATGCTGTGGTTTGAAGACTTGCAACCTTCAATCTATATGTATCCCTATCACACCAAGCCACTGATTGATTTGTTCAAGGAGAAGGAGTTCCTTCATAAGAGCTAATCCGGACTTATGAAAGAACTTCGATACCCTCGTTGATGGTTCCCCCTCCTGAACTCGGTAGTGTTTTATTGTAAGACTACCACGTGGTCATGCTTGTCTAGGACATCGTGTTCACACGTGTGTAGCAGAACCAGCTTATGTTTTGGAGCTTGCTATCGTAGTTCATCTCCCGAGAATCCCGCAACGTCATCTCGTCGATTTGTGTTGCAAACTTTCATTTTTCTTCCTAAGACTCGATGAGCCTGGAATATCCTAACACCAACCAGAGCTGAATCTCAGGCAGATATGATGGTTGGAACATTTCCCTAAGAACTATAATATTGGTCTCTCGATAACCGGTAAGGTGGATGTCGTGGCAAACACACCCATCCGGTAGACCTATTATTATAGTATCTTGTTTGAGGAAGTTGGCCACCCCCCCCATAGGGATTTCGTAGGATTTACTCCCTAGTTGCCCCTATGGATTTTTGTGTTTCCGAAGTCCGACCTTTTACTTGATGTTTTAGATATCAAACCATATCTATGAATGGGTTACACTAGCACATCAAGGAGAACATTAAAAGCGGAGTGCTAAATGTCTCTCGGTCGATCATCCAGATTTTGTTCCTTGGCCCCGCCAAGGGTGAAATCTGAGAAAGTGTTATCCTCCTTCGCATCTGCATCGTCCATCGCTATTCATCATGGTAGTATGTTGTGTTGTCAGCACCCTTGACGCGGTTGTTGATAAAACCTTGATGATTGTGGAAATGCTCAAGTTCTTGAGAGCACGCACAAGCGCTACGTCTTATCATCGGCACTAGCTGGGATTGCCCCAGATTTCCTCGGTTATGCTATAACCACTCCAACAGTGAATTCACTCTCTATTGTTGGGTTCTTCCCCAGTTACCAGAATCATTCCCAGCATTTGCATTTTGTTCCCAGCTTGCACCGCCAATGTGCCATTCTACCATGGGTCTCTTCCATTTCTGGTGATAAGCAAAATTCATCCATTACGTTGTCTTCAACAAGGTAATCCACATCATCCAAGTTTGAGTATGCCATTCTACCGAACCCCTCTAAATGATCGATTATGATTTGCCTTAAGCTGGTATAAAGAGTTTCAATGATCTCTGAATCAAAGGTAATTCTTTTGCCACTTAAGGGGAGATATCTATGAGTCACGGTTCCGAAGGTGTCTCGTTGTGGTATCATGGCAACTCAACTCCTCGCTACGTTGACAACCGATTACCACCTTCTTAAGTGTGGAATTGTTGTCCACCTAGTGAACCTTCGTCATCCGTTTCTTTCCACCCCTCTTGATGTGTATCTCGTGTCTCAACCCGAGAGATGGTCCTATGTCTCATTCCGTGAGTTGTTCGATCTTCAAGAAGATCGACCCTTCTAGAGTCTCCTTCTTCCCTCCATGTCATGTTGGCAGGATTTCTCAGAACAAGACATCAAGACAATGATGGTGAATGAATCAACGTTCAACTGAAGTGCACCCTGGATCGTGAAGATTGTACTAGTTTGCGTTTCCCCTTCATCCTACCCTACGCTTGAATCTCGAGACGAGATTCTTGTTTAGTGGGGGTGAGTTGTCACATCCCTAGCTTTTGGCATTGCTCTAGGCTAGCTTCATGTGTGCACCATGTCTATATTTTTGAAACTTGAATTGAGGAATATTGGAAGCCTCAAAACCCTAAATAAAAGAGGGGCAAAAACCCTAGAAATCTCATTCATTGCTCCAAAAGGCTCTTCTTAAATGTTTGATAATTTTTGGTAAGGGTTCTGGTCCCAACCAAAATATTGAACATTTTTAAGGATTTATTTTTGGGACTTTGAATTTAAATCATTAGCTATTTGAATTTGAATTATATTCATATAATTAGAATATAATTTCAAATACCCCTGAAATATTTTATGAGCTTTTGGAAAAGTCCATCTAGCCAAATAAAATTATTCAGAGGAGTTTTTGGCATTGTTTGAATTTGTTTAAAATTCAAAACAGTGGCAAAACGAAATTAAATAAAACAAAACAGAAGAAAAAAATAAAAGAAAGAGAGAGAAGGACTTACCTGGCCTCACCCGTGCAGCCCACTAGAACCGGCCCAGCCGGCCCAGCCCGCCACCGCTACTCCCCCCCTGTCGTCTTCCTCTTGCCAGTGGGAGCAGCTGCGTGCTCGCACGCGCGCGGCCGAGGAGGCCACCTCCTCCCTACCTGGCTGCCTCCTCCTTCCCTGGTCCCTCCCGCGACGCCACGCAGCCCCGACCCCCTCTCACTTCTCCCTCGCTCTCTGGACCTCCCTCCCCCTCGCTCCTCTGTTTCCCCTCCCGCGACCGAACGGAGCCGCCGCCACCGACGAGAGCCACCGTGGCTACCGGCCACCCCACGGCTCACCGACGCCCCAGGAAGCTCCGCCGGTCCTCCCTCTACCTCCTCAACGAGCCACGAGGCCCCGGACGTGCCACAACACCGCCCTCGATGCCTTCTTCAACCTCGGGACCGCCGGCCATCTTCGTCAAATTCGCCGGCTCCGGACCGTCCCCGACCTCGCCGAGCGTCCCCTCGTCATCGCCGTGAGTCACTGACCCTCTCCCCT
>NC_041390.1:193373888-193451971 GCF_002162155.2 Triticum dicoccoides
CACCGAGCCATGGTAGCTTGCTACTGCTCCGGAACACTTAGGCTGGCCGGCATGTGTCCTTCTTCGTTCCTGTGTCTGTCCCTTCGGGGAAATGTCACGCGGTGAATACCGGAGTCCTGTTAGCCCGCTACAGCCCGGTTCACCGGAGTCCTGCTAGCCCAGTGCTACAGCCTGGATTCACTCGCTGATGACCGACACGTTCGATGCTGGGTCATGGATGCCTGTCCCTGTAAGTCTGTGCCGCTTTGGGTTTACGACTAGCCATGTCAGCCCGGGCTCCTTATCATATGGATGCTAGCGACACTGTCATATACGTGTGCCAAAAGGCGCAAACGGTCCCGGGCAAAGGTAAGGCGACACCCGTGGGAATACCGTGCGTGAGGCCGCAAAGTGATATGAGGTGTTACATGCTAGATCGATGTGGCATTGAGTCGGGGTCCTGACACAAATGCAAAAACGGAAGTGTGCCAAATCCTGAATATAATGACAAAATTGCTTAATGAAAAATATCTTAGTCTTCCAACCATGGTGGGAGCTGATAAGGCTGAGTGTTTGATAGGGCATGTATCATTATTCAGGGATTGAAGGAGAAGTTATTGTCTTATGCGGGGGGGGGGACTCTTATAAATCAATTGCTCATGCTATGCCAATCTTCGCAATGACAATATTCAAAATTCCTAAAAAAGACTCAAAGGAATCTCTGATGCTATTGCGGGGTATTTTGGTGGGGGTGATGAACAAGATAAGAGAGGATGCACTAGATGACATGGTGGAAACTTTGCTTGCCAAAACTGAGTGGTGGAATGGGCTATAGGGACCTTCAGTGCTTTAACTTGGCTATGTTAGCTAAACAGTGTTGGATGCTAATGGAGTACCCATATTCCCCTTGTGCTACTGTTCTTAGAGAAAATCCAAACAACAATTTATTAAAAGCAAAAAAAATGAAGAGTGGCGCATCATTTACCTAGCAAAGTATCATGTCAGGGTTATAAACCTTCGCAAGGATCTTTCTTGGAATAAACTAAATCCACGAGACTTGGAGTGGAAGTCCGAGACACAACGAGGCGGCCATGAGGCAGGAGGGCGCGCCCAGGGGGTAGGCGCGCCCCCACCCTCGTGGGACCCTTGTAGCTCCACCGACCTACTTCTTTCGCCTATATATACTCTTATACCCTAAAAACATCCAGGAGAGCCACGAAACCACTTTTCCACCGCCGCGACCTTCAGTACCCGTGAGATCCCATCTTGGGGCCTTTCCGGCGATCTACCGGAGGGGGATTCGATCATGGAGGGATTCTACGTCAACACCATAGCCTCTCCGATGATGTGTGAGTAGTTTACCACAGACCTTCGGGTCCATAGTTATTAGCTAGATGGCTTCACTACAAAAAAATACACTTCCGTGATGATACGTGTTTGTCACAGTAGGTCGCTTTTTTGTCATGCATGTACACCCATGACAAATTTATGACAGAATCAAGATACTCATACCTGTGCCGCCGTAGAAGTGTTCCATGACATTACCAAAATTATCATCACGGAAGTGTCCACTTCCATGACGATAAATCGCACGTCACAGAAGTGCTTTCGTCAAGGGTGACCGACACGTGGCATCCACCGTAACGGAACACCTTTAAGCTATCGGGTCGGGTTTTGGATCCGATAACCCGTTAACAGCCCCGACCAATGGGGATTTTCCACGTGTAAAATCATCATTGGCTGGAGGAAACATGTGTCGGCTCATCGTTGGGACAGATGTCAACCACTCATTGGACGGAAGGCGCCTATGATACGTCGACACGGGGCACGGCCCAACAGAGGCCCATTCCTGTGAAAAGGCCGGCCCGTTTGACTTGGTCAAAAGCTGGCAGGCCAGCCCATGGAAAGCATGTTAACGACATGTTCGAATATAGTCCATTTACAACCCGCTAACCCAAGGCCCGTTACGCCCTATCTGAATTAGGCCCAGTAGCGTCATCTGGGCCATCCAATATGATTCCAGCCCGTTTTCACTTCTGGCCCATGTATGGCCCATGACGTCTTTCGGCCCATATGAGGCCCTATGTAACTTTTGGCCTACTAACGGCCCGTGGTGAAACTGGGCCGTAATGAACAGTGTATCACTTCACACCCATTAACGGCCCGTGGTGAAACTGGCCCATAATGAACAGTGTATCACTTTATACCCATTAACGGCCCGTTATTCCGTTCGGCCGTTTCCAGCCCATGTTATCTTTCGGCCTTCTCAGAGCCCATTTATTCTTGGGCTCATTTCCAACATTCGTTTACTTACGGCCCGTTACTGTCATTTTCTGCTTGTGGGCCAAATTCAGCCTGTGGTTACAGTCGACCCGTTTGTGGTCCGTTAATACGTTGGGCCATTTTCATAGCGTCATCAAATACGGCCTATTAACGACGGCCCGTTATGGTCGGCCCATGAACGGACGATTCCAACTCTAGCCCGTTTACGACCATAATGCGGCCTGTTATTGGCCCATGTTTGGCCATCGATCGTACTGCCCGTATAAGGCCCATTGATGATACGGCCCGTAGAAGGCCCATTGTTTCTACGGCCCATAGAAGGCCCACTATTTCTACGGCCCGTAGAAGGCCCACTGTTTCTACGGCTCGTAGGAGGCCCAGTGTCACTACAGTAAATATTAGCCCATGGTTATTGTGGCCTAGTTTTAAAAAATAGGTTATTGCAGCCACTAGCAAACCGCGGAATAAGAACTGCAATGACTAGAAGCAAACAAATAAACAAGACAATAAGGAAATAAATAAGCAAGCAACTTACGCTAGGCTATCACGGCTATCACACATATTACACCCACTAGGCATCAAAGTTCGCCACCAGTGCAAATAAACGCGCCGACAAAAGAATATACAAAACTGAGAGCACTTCAGAAGGCACTAAGCCTGGCCAGGTCGCCTCCCCCCCCCCAAATAGCTGAACAAGCTGAGTAGACCTCAGTTGTGTCAATGATAGATGCATCAACACTAGATTTAAGGCATGATGGTGCGCACGGCAGTCCTCTGACATCTTCATTGCATCTTTGACTTCAAGTCGGAGCTGAGCTAAAGCAAGCCTTTCCGCTTTAAGTCGAGACTGAAGAAGTCAAACTGATTGAGCCAGCGACTGCACAGAGGTTGTCTCACACCTGCTGGTGAGTAGCTTCAACTCACTGTCTTCATCAAGACAGGACCTTGGGTTCATCTCGCTGTCCTCAAGATGGTTTGGCTCACTATCTTCCCTAAAGTTCTGCCTGGTGTAAGAGATACGAGTCTGAAAGAGAAACAAGGAGACATGTAACAGGTTTCACAATTATATAAGCAAATAAATGGATTTGTTATGCATAAGGAACATGTTTTTACAACTACAATTTGAAACTGGTAGTTGTTGCAAACATCCAATCATATGTAAACAGCAAACCAAACAACAGTGGAGGAAATGATGCCTATCCAAATCTATACTAGAACAAAGTTTGAAGGCTTGAGAAGGATGAACTTACATTACATGTTAACACGGGCTGGACAAAGCCCTTCTCCATGTTGATGGAAGGATAATTCAATAAATTCCTCAAAGAAAATTCTTTATAAGCGTTGCCATTATTCTACATTTTGCAAAGATTAAATATAGATCAAATAATATTGGAAGAAATAGAGGATAATGAAGCTCAGGTGCAGACTGATGATACATAATCAAATAGAAATTAATTAAGTACAGTGTTACAAGGCAAAAGTGAGAGAGGTACTGACAAGAGCAATGCAGAGCCCATTATTATTTTGAGACTGTATGATCCTTTGAGCAAGGAGATTCATCTGAAATTAGTTTTCATACAAGAGAGAAGGTAAGGCACAAGGAGAAATTTAGGAGTTCAAATTTTGAATTGATATCATAGACAGTACCTGACGCTGGGCTCCCAGCAGTTCTAATAGGGGTTTGGCCACTGGAGTAGGGGTAAAGTGTGGTATAGTTGGGCCCATGTTTTCTGTGGCTGCTGATCTATCTGATTTAACAGGTATCACTACCTTTTCCAAATACCTAGTTTGTACTCCTTGACGACCTGCACTCACCCTCTTCCTTTTGGACACCTATTACGAAAGAACAACATTTGATTGGAAAAACATAGTGTGACGACACATGGAATAGGTACAGAAAATGGATAGGTATGGCATATACTCATATATGATGCTTAAACTAAGCAGATGGTGTAACAAAGTAGAAGTAATGCAAGAGGTCAGAAGCAAAATATGTGCGACCAATACAACTTTGCAAAGTTAGAGCAAACACCTTGATGGGTGAATAAGATAGGCCATCCTCCACCATGCCAAGTTTGTTAGGCAGTGGATCCTTCCGCAATATTCCTCTCGTGCGCCCATTCTCATATTCATTTTGATAATGTTCAATATCTGACATGCATGAAAACATAAAAACAAGTGAGATTTTCTTTGTAATGCAGAAGTGATTCTAATCCAATACTGCCTCCCTGTAAACCCCTTTGTGCTATCTCTGCAATTCTTTTAAAAGATGGCATGCATGCTGTAATTTGTTGTGTGCATTAATATAATGTGGCTTACTACTCAAAATATGAGAGCTCCAGAAGTGATGACACTTCGCAGATGATAGCTTCAACATATAGTAAAGAAGAACAAGTCGACCTGACCTGACAGATTCAAAATATACTAAGGGAGAACAACTCGACCTGACCAGTCGACCGCAAGAGAAGAGTATCATCTTAAAGAAGAGCAGAAGAGCAAGCAGATTGAAGATATTACAAGTCTTTTAATACAATGTCAGTTGGCCACCCATGATGAACGAAAGCGCATAGAGAAATACTATTCTTTCCGGTCTCTCCATATGTGGCTCACATGCATTTCGAAACTAAAGTAGGAACATTTAGCTAACCAATTAAAGATCTCTTAGTTTTACTAATATCAAAAATAATATCATATATGAATTTGTACAACTAAGCTTGTTTAGCTCGATGGGTGGAGCAGTGCTATTACGATACGAACCACGTAGGCTGATTGTGGTCATCATAAAATGGGGAAAACATAAGCATGATGAGTACAGTGTTGACCGTGGCAGTGGGATGGCAGATCTGAAGCTGCAAACCGCACAAAGGGTAGTTAGCAACCGATGTTTGCTTTGAAATAACAACTAAGAGTTGGTATGGACAAAAAAGTACGGTCAACAAGTGACAAAGAAATGCAATTATGTTGTCTCTCTATATGTCGCGACATGCATTTCGAAACTCAAGTGGGACCTTTAGCTAACCAACTAAATGTGTCGGTTAACTAATATCAGTATCATATCACAATCATATTTGAACAACTAAGCTTTCGAATTCTGAGTGTTGTGTTGTTTAGCTTGAAGGGTGGAGTAATGCTAGTACGACAGAAAGCACCTACGCAGATCATAGTAGAGTAGATAAAAGGGGAAAACCCTAAGCATCAAGAGAAAAATCAAGAAAGTGGAACTAGCTGGACCAGTGGGTGGCGCACATGCTTTTCGAAACGAATATAGGAACATTAGGTGACCAATTAAACATTCTCTATTTTAGTGATATGAGCATCATATCAGATTCGTATTTCAACACATAAGCTTTGGGTTGAGGTCTTGAGGAGCAGTGCTAGCACGACACGAAGCACCTACGATGATGGTAGTGAATATAAAGGGGGGAAACCATACGCTTTACGATTATAGTGCCCGTGCCATGGCGGATCTGAAGGTGCAAACCGGACAAAGCTACTTCGCAACCAATGTTTGCTTTCAACTAGCCACTACGATTTGGTACGGACAAGAAAAGTACAGTAAACAAATTACGATCTATTTTCCGGGTGAGATCAATAACTTAAGCACATATGGAAGAGTACCACCTCTCTTGCGATGCCGTGTAGGCCTATGCTGATACGTTGAGGGTGCTGCGGGTGTGATGGCTGTCGGCGGCGGGGAAGAAGATTTTAGACGGCAGGCGGCCGGGTCGGGGGATATATCTTGTTGCCATGGACGAGGCGGTCATAGGAGCAGCAACGGCAAGGTGGAAAACGACGCCGATGAAGCGAGAGGAGGCGATGAAAGGATGCTGGTCCAGCGCCGTGGATGAGAGACGTCCATCTCTTGGAGTGGACGACGGGGTAGGGGTAGCGGCTCCGATAAGGTGGAGGATGGGGTGGCAGACGGAGGAGGCTGGCCGCAGTGCGGAGGTTGTCGTGCCGCCGACGGTGTATGAATGGGGAAATGGAGGGGAGGGGGGATCTCAAACTTTGGGACGCGCTTCTCTGAAATGGGGGAAAGTTACGAACTTATCCCCCGTTTAAAATTTCGGACATCGCGTCAGTTGGGGATAGGACGGTAATCTCGCATCTCCCAAATATTTGTCGGTAACTAAGGAGAGGGTGTTTTGCCGCCCACGGTTGGCGCCCATGGTGTATGAACAGGGCTGACAGGTAGGGCGGTTGTGTCACGTCTGATGGAAGTTACACATCTACCCCTATTTAAAATATAAGCCTACATCGATTTCGGATGAGGAGAGTTTGTTTTGCCACCCACCGTGTATGAATGGGGAAATGGAGGAAGAGACACATGTCTTTCGGACGAGCTTGAATCAAATGTGTTTTGCCGCCCATGTTTGGCGCCCACCGTGTCTGAATGGGCTCAGAGGCCGTCGTGTCACGTCTGATTGAAGTTACTAGTCTACCCCTATCGACAGCAGTGTAAATCATGTCGATAAGGATGTCAAGTGTCAGGGGTAGACAATAATTTCCATCTCACAAACACTTGCTTCGAGCAGCCCACAAATTATAGTGGGTGTTTAGCCGCTTCGTTCAAAACTTGAGAGAATTAGCATTCACGTTTGCCCTGGGACCTGGCAAACTAAATTCAAATCCAATTTGTATTCGATTACGAATATCCACAGATAATTATACGTTTTGTTATTTATTTCTTCAAAACCACAAACAAAGATTTATTCCACCTTTATATATGATTATGATTTAGAAATGCTGTGATCTTTGAATTCGGTAGGTTGGATACACTCTGAGTCAAACAGATATTTCATCCAATACAATATGCTCACACGACAAACAATTCACCTTATGTCAATCATACAAGTTCTGAGGATTACCTCGCCTAAAAAATTCGGATCATTAGAACACATGGACAACATAGGGGGTCTTGCAACATAATCCATTCAGAGACATGAAACAACATGCAAGTACAATAATCTAATGAAAATTTGAACTGGTATCTAAAGAAGAGCCGGGATTATCTTGGGCTTCAGATAGCAGAAACAACAGGACCTCCTCTGGCTTTGAATGCAACATTCTTACTTCCTCCAATTCTTGGGTTGCTTGCATAATGCGTGCCGCTAATTCCGTAATTTCCAGCTTCAAGATAAATATTACCTCATTCATGGCAGCCACACCATCTCTTTCTGCCTCTAGTAGAGCCTCAAGCACTATAATATCTGTGCTCAGACTGCTCTCCGGCGATGTTGCCTCTGAACTGCTACCATTTGGTAACATGGATGGCGCATTGCTTCCACAAATAGATTCTGGGATTGTACATTGTGTCCTAGTGTAAACGGCATCCTGAAAGGTTTCCGCTGGACATCAGTAAGAGATAGTTATCATATGATCCAGGCAGTAAGCTTACATGGTAAACGACGTACAAATTATTGCCGAGCATGGCAAACTATATTTAAATGGTTCGAAGCAGCATCAGCCGAAAAGAAATAAAATGGTAAGATGAAACTAGGGATGTAAGTGGCAAATAAACGAAATCCGCCAGTCCCATCTAGTTAGTTTTTGCTACCTCCCTAGTTCATTTTCCTCAAAAAAACAAAAACACTTTTGAACTATCATACCACTAGTGGACTTTAATCGGGATTAAACCGGACCCAGTTGACATCCCTAGTTGAAAGGGAGTGTACAACCGCTATATTTAAGTTGCCAGGGCATCTAAGCAGTTGAAATAATCTGAGAAAGCACTTAACAGTGTGGCCTCATATAAACTACGAAGACAGTCTTGTGATGAAGTTGAGAGGAAAAGTTAAGGACTCAAATGAAATAGGCATGCATTTCTTTACGATAGTACAGCAGGCATTGCTGACATATTGGCCAACTCAGGTATAGCGTAACAACAAATAAGCATTCGAATCAAGCAATATAGCAAAGCAGACAACTAAACTATTTGTAATTCGGTAGGATTACACGTTGAGGGCACAAGCCAAGAAAGCAGCCCACTCGCATTACATTTCACATGTACTAAAACACACTGGCTTAACATATGTTGCTGTGAAGCCTAGCTGCTGTTGCAATGTTCTTTGAAGATATCATCAGCATCTCGTGGTTGCAAATCTAGTTGTTGTAGTTTATTCTGCACCATCTATTTAGGTAAACTTAATTTTAATCCCATGCATTGGTCCGAATTGATCATCAATGGTTCATCTAAACTAATGAAAGAAGGGTGTGTGCATACACGACAATACTCCCTCCGATTCTTTTTACTTTGCGTATAACTTTTTCTCAGTTTTCTCATATTAGTCTGCGTGTTGCCAATTCCTAGCGCTGGTTTCCTTTTGTGCCCCGCCCCATCCGCCTCTGCCCTAATTAATTGGCAAATTAGTCCAGAAAAATTAAACCAGTGCCCTCCTTGGTATGCGGGTCAAGAGTTCTGGGCAGAGTAAATAGAATTGGAGGGAGTATATCTGCTTCCCTCTATTTTTATGCTTGTTCGAGGTGCCAGCCCCAAAAGAACAAATATTTTGCTTGATGGAGTTGGCAGCTCCATAATTAATAGAAGCATCAAATTAGTCATGTAACTTGGGAAGATCAAGAACACACAAACAAGTACTGAACAGAGGCTCGGAGCAGTGATGTAATAGCTAGCATCAGAAAATGTAGGGTAAAACGAACAAAAAGCAGCGGAACCACATGCTAGTTTGCTGATGTGTAATTAAGCATAGAGAACATTAAGCAGTCTGATGGAACCAACAGGTGGCATCAGAACAAAACTAAAGCATATTAACTATATGTGCACTGGTATGTAATTTAGCACATGTAACATGTTCACTTCCAGAAGTATGGCCCTACAGGTGCAAGCAGAATAACGCGTCTCATGAAAAACTGAATGATGCCCTGAAGAAATTCAAAGGTGCGGTGCTTATGCTAGGAAAGTGAACGTAGGCGCCGGCCATTGGATAATAGTACCTACTTCTTGGCGGCGTATGGGTATCATTGTCATACTTGATAGCTAAGGATCGTCGATGGTGCTCGTGTTGCGGTTGAGTTTGGGTCGGTTGTCGCCGTCGCTGAAGCGGCTCCGGTGCTACGGTTGCGGCGCCTATCGACATACAAGAAAGCTCATCTGTGGTAAGTGAACAGTTGCACGATAAAGAGAAAAACCGAAGGAGTACAAATCGAAATAACCTGATGAGGCTGCGGTGTTGGTAAAGTAGGGCCGGTGGAGTTGAATATGGTGTCCGTGGAGCGGGTCCGGTGCAGGGGATGAAGGCTTCCGCGGGCACGTTGTACAGTGCTTTCGTTGAGGCGGATCTGTTGCGGTGGACGAGGGCTTGTATGAAGGGCCAGCGAAGGGGCGGATGAGAGAGTCAGTGAAGGGCCTAGGCTGTGGTGGACGAGGGCGCCGGTTAAGTAGATCCGGTGCGATGGACCATGATGGCGGTCAAGGAGATCTGGAGCGGTGGACAAGCCAGTCGGTGAAGCGGCTCCGGTGAAGTGGTGAGTTGGCAGTTAGGGGTTCCAAGGTGCGGAAGGTAGATCCGGCGGGGTGTGAGGTCCACCGCTGCGGCGGAGGACTAGATTCGGCAGCTTGCCGTGGTTGGGGGGGTCGGGGAGGGGAAGGGGAGGGGCTCTGGGGAAGAATGTTGGGGGCAAAGAGGGGAAAACAATGGAGTTACCAAAGCAGCCCTTTTACGTTCATGTGGCAGGGGTAAAACAGGAATATCACAGGGCTAAACTTTCGGGCGCGTGATATTTCGATGTGAGCGGGAAGTTTGAAAGCTTTTGGCACCTAAAGTTTTAAGTATTCTTCTCTCGTACGGCCGACTATGATATCATGGCCGACAATTTGTTTGTTTTGCACGCAAAAAAATGTGCAAGTTCTGAAAATCAATGTGTCCAACTCGATATTTAGATTGTCCATTCAATTCAAATATGGATCATTGAGCTACTACAAGCAAATACCATCATACGGTCCAATTCAAATGAAATTCCAAATGTGTTTATCCTAAATATGATGACAAAAGCAAAAATGTGTATGTGTATGAATAAAGTGGATGATTATAAAGTTTGAACATGCCCATGTGTGTATATCTCTAGGTTTGATATATGAATTTGAAATCACGAAATCCCGGCTTAAAAAATGTACCCCCGTTTAAATGAATTACAAAAGCTAATGATGGAGTCGAATTCCAAAATTCCAATCTTAGGTTTGTAATTTTGATACATCAAGGTATATCATGCATGTTCAAAAGTATCGTTATCTCATAGTACAAACTGTGAAACAAATTGATCAACCATGAGTGCACAATATCTCAATTACGCTAAAGTCCGTCAAATATAGACACCTCACTCTTTATCTGAAGTCAACCTCCCCCACCACACACACACACACACACAGAAGTTGTTCTCTCCCCCAAACACCAATACACGAGCACATTAACACCCATCTCTCTTGTAAAGTCCGGACCCCAACATAGGTCTCTATCACTTTGTCTCTCGGGCATGCACACATCTCTTCCCTCACTCTCTAGGTCTCCCGCTATCTCTCTTACCCAAGCACACGCACTATGTAGAGTGTATATTTCCCATACACACCAAACGTCGCCCCCAAACATCTATCTCCCTAGTTATGTGGTTCTCGCGCACTCACCTCACACACCACCCCCACTGCAAAGAAGCACACTTTGTCTCCTTGTGCACCACTCTCCTCTTTCTATCTCTCCCACATGCGGACCCGCCCCAGCTCCTTCCCTGTATACATATATGACGTGACTCTTTGCATAGCTCCCTAATGTATAATCGTTCTCGATTTCGCACATTGTTCTCTACACCATCTATTCTAGCTCTCTCATGAAGTCCCTATCACACACACACGATGAATCTCTTCCCTTGCGTCTCCGTTCATAGGCCAATTTCGGACAACATGAACATTGTATCCCTATCTATACGCCATTTATGGACACAAACGACCCCTCTCGCCCCCTCTCTTCCTCTCTCTCTCTCTCTCTCTCTGGTGCTAGCTCTCTCTCTCTCTCTCCGGTGCTAGCTCTCTCTTTCTCTTGCTCTCACACCCCTCTCCCCCACACACACTCGATGTCTCTTCCAAATAGTCAGCTCCCCCTGCCCGCACCCGTGCTATCTCGCTACTACACATTTCACACCATTCCCCCTTCCCTTATACTAGGTTTACATCATCAGTGGTCTCTCTACTCCACATACACTCTCTCCCTCTCACACACAAACGCGTGCACAAACACACACATCCACGCACAAACACCCATTTACCTGGATCCTCATCTCTCCTCATGTCTGCATGTGTATCTCACACACTCACTCTCTAATTATGTATATGTGTCTCCACGTTACACAACACAAAGCCCCATGTACATGTCTCTCTCTATCCTCCACACACATAGACACAAAGAATCTGTTATCATTGCCTCAGTCTCTAACATATCGCACACGCACACACACACTCTCTCTGTCTCTCGCAAACATGCTCAACAAGGGTTTACCCGTGAATAACTTACCGTCTATTCATGAACAGTCGTGGCTGTACGGCGAACACGAGACGTGAAAAAGAATAAATCTACACGTGCTTAGACCACCTAGTATGACTACTAGGACTAGAGCAAGCCAAAAAGCGCGCCGCCGTCACCCCCTCCTTGTCGGCGACGGGAAAATCTTCGTTTTACATAGTCAAGAAGTCATTGTGCTAAGGGCCCACATGCTGAGGCGTTGAATAGAATGTAGATGCTAGTTTACGGAAGCAAGTATCGATAATACGTTTGTATCTCCATACTTATATTTCTTCTCTTATAAAAAACCGAGTTGGTGATGATGGTACGTGTGCCATCTTGCAATATAGACCGTCCGATCTACATCTGACGGATGGAAATTAAACTAAATGATACCCGCACCTCTCTCCACATTTGCAGACAAGGCCTTCCCTCGTCCATCCTTATCTCCAACAAACCTCATTGTTGAGCAATTAAGAAAGGAAGCCTCTCGAACAAACTGGCCTGGTGGCCACTGCCGGCATCGTCAATCCCCATGCCTCCACTCAGTTCGACCACCAACCACCACCACACCCCACTCTTCTTCACCTTATCTCATATTTCTCAAGATATCATTAGTTTTTACACATGGGATTACTCCCGCAAGGGTCAATCACAACAAGTGTTTTATAAAAAAAATGCATCTTGATGTTCCGTGCAATGCACAGATCTTGCTAGTACTCCTACACAAGACTAAGTTGGTGATGCTGGTGTGTCTGCCATCTGTCGTTTCTGACCATTAGATCTACATCTAGTGATTGTGAGGTAAGTTGTTGCCTTTTCTCACCAACATCCCACTTGTCTACCAATTTGTAGAAAAACCCATAATTAGTATCTTAAAACCGACCACATCCCTCCCTGACCTCACCAAAACAGCCCAAGGAATATATCCTAATTGAAACATAATATATCTCTAGTGACATATGTATATAAAATTAGAGTGTTTCATACCAATTTTGTGAATAAGTATTATTCTAATTATGATTCGTTGCAACGGACATGAACATTGCTAGTATTTCCAACCATGCATTTCTTTTCCTAGTATTCCATAGTTTCGAGTTTTCCATCAAGATATTAGTCACTCATGGTTGATATTTACTTTCAATCATGTACACATATGCACTATGTAACTAGCCTTGCTTATTGGCTTCCAAAGCTTAACTTTCACTCCTACTTACAATATGTAGAGTATTTAACAAAAAACTACCACTTTCAACCAGCCCTAGGAGGAATCTATTGTACAAAAAAAAGAAAAAACATACCCAAAATTTCTTAATCCACGCCAAAAACTACCTAGTACTCCTACCGATTAGGTTCATTTAAACCCATTTATGACAGGGGTGGCCCACATGTCCGTGCTGACGAGGCAGCTTAAACCAACACATTTTGTTTGACCGTTGACACGAGGGACCCACATCTGACCTTCTATCCTGTTATTCCCCTCAAATCATTATTTTTCCTGAACATTACTTCAAACAATACTGATGCGTGTTCGTCGGTGGCGCTGGTGATGAGCGAGTTGGCCGCCGCTCCGCCGGATGGGCCGAACGCCGCGCTGGCCTCCACACGGGTTGGCAGGCTGGCCCGAGCATGACTTGCGAGCGAGCAAGCCGCCGCGCTGGCCTTCGCTCGAGCCAGATGGCTGGCCTTAGCGCGGCGCACGCGAGCAAGACGCCGCGCTGCCTTGCCAATCTAGTTAGCAAACCTTGCAGACAAGCAGCTTGACGGAGCTATCTTGGCTAGCTAGCGGCCGCGAGCGCCGGATGGAGCTGGCATCCAGGCTGCCGCAACATGGGCTCCGCACCGCCGACGGTTTTGACCTCGCCTTCTGCCGGCGGCGGTAGCTGCGTCCCATGGCCGAGGATGACTAGGTGGACGGGCCGGAGGTAGGAGGTCACTCGAGGATTTTTGTTGGTAAGAGCATGTACAATGGTTGATAAGGTAGTCTTATCTTAAGTCTGCCACGTATGCAAGTGGTAGTAGTTTCTTGGCATTTTAGTGGTTTCTTGCATTATTAGAGCAAGTACTACAATAGAGCTGAGTCAGTGGGCTATAAGAAATAAACTACTACTACATGTTGGATATAAGATGGGCTGTAGATGACATGGCACTGGCTTATAGCCAGCAGCTGGCCATACTTTTAACCATGCTCTTAGGGGTTTCTTGTAAGGAACAATGTACGTACTACTAGCGACAAAAGGCGATTCTAGGTTGTATTGTACTCCAACGAGTACTATTAGTGGTCGAGGGAGTGTATACCTCGTTTTGTTGGTTCGATCCCGGCCAAACGCACGACGGCCTTTTAAAAAAATAGTACTACTACACTTCGCTGCGAGCCAATATTTTACACGGGTAGTTTGAGTTTTGAAGTCAAACGGACGTGCGGCCCTACAATCTGGGTGCACTAGATAGCCTAGCCACATGAACGGGTTTTCCTTCCCAGCATCCCGTGGCTCGCGTGCTCGCCCTAGCCGCACCTCGCTTGCAGCTTCTAGCTAGTAGCATATTTAAACTAGCGCCTCCCAATTAAGCCCGAGGAGCCAGAAAAGCCTGGCGGGGCATTGGGAAATGTGTAATATGGCTCTGTCGTAAAGTGCTCTACTATTACTCTGTAGCTTGTGGCATTGCATGCATGGACTTCACTGCATTATCGGCTCTACTATAAAAGAAATTCCTCTTGCCGTGATTTTTTTGGAACGGAGGCAAAAGCTTTGCTTCATCTATTCATAAAGAAGGAACTACTAACAAAATTCGATGAGATCCATTACACCTCCACAAATGGAAGCGAAAAGCCTAGTCTCGCTGTATCAAATAACTCAAATGTTCTACCCCCGCAGTAACCGAAGCTGATAAACATGCTGCTAGTGTGTGCGTGATAGGAGCCGCTGAGTAGGCCAGCTACGTGAGAGGAGCGGCTGAATAGAGCACCGAGAGTACCCACTAGGACACTACGCAGGTGTACTTCCCCTGCATTGATAGTACAGCGATGGTTCTAGAGAACAGTAGTACCCTCCACTTCCAACTGTAGCTCCTTGGCCCTGAGATTCAAGAGTTCAAAACTGGTGCACTATACTAGACTAGACTAGAAGTACAGTACATCGCACTACTAGTTGAGAAAAGTAGTACTAGTACTGCTATAGTACGAGTACGTACTCCTCCGTTACATAATGTAAGACGTTTTTTGACACTAGTTGGCGTGTACAAAAAATGGCAAAAACATACCCAAAATTTCTTAATCCACGCCAAAAACTACTACCTAGTGCCAAAAATTTCTTACTAGTGCTATTATTTACAGTATAATGCAATCCCATAACGTTCCATAATCCCTTTCTTTCAAAAAAATCACTTCTGGAGAGAAGATTGCTATCTCCACGCGAGCTTCTCATAGGCCAGCGCCACCGCATGCAGTCATGTGTGAGAGAGGGAGACATCCATGCAGCATGCAGAGAGAGGAGAACGCGGGCGGACAACCAATGGGCTGCATGGGGCATTTATAGTTGCTAACTCCTCCCATCCATGCGCCAGGGGTATTTCCATCCAGAAAGCATGCAGCGAGCCCCTGCCTTGGTATGCGCAGAGTAAAAAGAATCGGAGGGAGTACTAGTAGTAAATAATAGCCTCATCCCTTCGCTGAGGAACGATCTACAGTTGGAAGGGACGAGGCCCTGCGGTTACTACGCTCTTATCTCCTCCTCGCCAGTTCCCCTCCCCCCGAAGAGAAGGCAGTTCGTCGCTGCTCCCATGGATTCGTCAGGCGGTTCTACTCCTCGTCGGGGCTGGGAGACCTTGGACGACGATCCCGTGGGAGAAATCGCACGCCGCTCCGACGTCCTCACCGCCATAAGACTCGGTGCTTCCTGCACCAACTTTTTCAAGACGCTGCTTAAATAGGCCATGCTTGTTGGTCTTCCATGCATCCTCGAGGAGAAGGTTCTTCTATGGGACAATCCTTCGAACAGTCCACCGCTCCCTGGCCATGGTTTCACGCTGACTCCGCTAGAGTTGCCGACATTGAGAGGTAGTCGGATTTTGTCCGATGAGCAGGTCAGTAATGGAGTTTGATCATGTAGTACATAGTTATTCCATTTCCATCCCGTAATTTCTCCGCTGCCCACCGTCTTATATATAGGTCTGGGTCGGTGCCAACGAAGATTAGCTTGCATACCTCTGGCCGGATACCACCATCATTTTGCACAACATCCACAGCAGTGCGGCCGTTCTGGTAGACCCCTTCTCCACCATTGGGATCGGCCTTCCGGACTAGCTGGGCAAGAATACGTATGATGATGCCTACATGAGATTGAAGAAGATAGCAATTGCAGACCCGCTGACAAAGCGACGCGGCTACGACAATTACTATCTCATCGCGGTGTTCGACATAAGGATTGCCATCAATGCAGGAGGCAGTAACGGCAGAGGCTGGTGCATGTTGGCGGCGGCAGATTTGTACCCCTACACGTTCGAAGACGCCGTGCGCCATCTAGGCCGCATCTTCGTGGTGACAAGCCAGGGGACTTGTTTCATCTAGTTGACATCCTACGGTATGGGAGATTACAAACGGAATGCACAAACCATCATTTGCATCCCTAACGGTACTCCATTATTTTGCAGGGACCAGTCATCCCCCAATCAAAATAAGATCGCCGATCCTGGATGTGCATTTGCATCCGCAATTCGGTCTAACCTTGTAGCTGACTTTGTATCAACTATCTTAGCAGTTGTTACCCATGGTACCACTGATGTGCAAGATGGTCACATAATCTACCACGATCGGACCGTCACCATCTACCCAGGTATTCCATTTTTAACCCTCTCGCCTTCTCTTTCATTGTTGTACTAGTAGTATACTTTGTAGTACTAGTAGGAGTACTTTTTACCTTGGATGACGCGTATAGCTAGCTAGGCCCTTGAAGACTTGAACCCACTAGTTGCCACCATTTTTGTTTTTCCATGTCTTACTATCTCATCCATGTAGCCAAGAGTGGCTATATGTAATAAGCCGGTTATTTTACTTCCTCTATACCGGAGTAGTACTATTTGCTGCACAGTATTACTGACCGCCACATTTGAGCACAACATTATTATGCATGGACCTTGACTATGTACGTCACCATGTGTCCAGATCTGGGATGCCGCGTGTACCAGATGAACGGCGCTGAGTTCGACCCCCGTGATGCTACGTGGGTGCCGAGGAACACTCTTGGAGAGTACTCGCTTTTCATCGTGGATAGCTACCCCATTGTGAAGCGGATGCCACCTTCCATGCACGACACGGAATGCCTGCCATTCATGAAGCATGGTTGTGTCTTCAGTGCGCACCACCGGATGAACGACATGCTGGGACACGCTATCCCTGATTTATGCCGCTTCAGCTTGGATGAGTCTCCATCGTGTGGAACCGGACCAGAAAGCTGCGACAATGATTCCCGTTGCCCACCGCTATGGATCATGCCATCCATGAAGAACACATGGGACTGGAACCTGGAGGAGGACATGTAGCCCATCTATAACGTGTAAGTGGAGTACGGTAATAGTGAACGGTAGCGCTGTGAATATATGTAGACTAGTCGTGCACAAATTTATCACATGAGTTGGAGACGAACTTGTGTGGCATACTGGCATTTGTCCTTTAGAATTTATTGCTAGTAAATGTGTTATGTGTACGTGCAACTTGTGTGGTTGTTGCACGGGCTCCAACACGCTCTTTGAGAAAAAAAGGTGGCACAGCTTTGGATATACGTGACATGGCGGCATCATACAGTAGCATCGTTCGCTATAGTTGTACTAGTTCACTCCTACTAGGACGACAACTCCTATAAAACCTTGCACTTGGCTCTTTACCTCTTCGGGAGGTTCAACAGTTCGTACTCGTGTGAACCTTGCACTTGGCTCTTCGCCTCTTCGGAAGGTCCAACAATGATGATACTACAATACAATATGCTTCTGGCAATCTAACACCGATTGAACTGTTGCACGTCCACCGCGAGGGTGCTGGAGAGAGAGAGAGGGAGAGGGAGAGGGCGTTGTAGTCAAAACCCTCTCCTCGTCCTGCGAACCACTGCGCGCGTGGGCGGGGGAGAGGCGTAGTAAGCAAGCTTCTCCTCGTTCGACGAGTTGACGGGACACATCAAAGTAGTACTAGTACTAGTAGTAGTAGTCCATACTGCGTCCTTTCCGATTAATATGGCTTAATTTGAAACGAGAAAAATACACTGGCGGTCAACGTATGTAACAGTATGCTTTTTACGGTCACTATATATAGTTTTGCGGTGATTATGCGATCACTAGCTCATTGTAGAGCACCGTATTGCACCCTACTGACCGGCCACATAGTCGACGTGGCACTTTGTTGACTGGTTAAATTGTCACCTGGTTTCTGGGTCCCACCTGCCAGTTGGCAGAGCAAAGAAATCAGTTAAACAAAACTTTACGTAGGCGCGACACGAGTCCAACCCTTGCGTGCGAACCGCCCTGGCTGTGTATGTGAGTGCATGCACGTGTCCTCCCTCGGTCTTCCAACAAAGAGTGTACTACATGATGTACATCTACACTTCCAATGTGTTTAGCCTTTAATCTAAATCGATATTGATTGACTAATGCACCAACTCGTGCTGTAGGTATAGGCTACATGTCTATCCTTAATTACAGCGTGTGTTGAGCACTTGTAGGGAGTAGGTTGAGCACTTGAGCGTGAGCGTGTGTGTTGCATCGTGTGCTGTGTGCCGCATGGGTGCGTGAGTGTTGCGTGCGTCCATGTGTACGTGTGAGTGTTGCATGTTGCATGCATGCATGGATGCATGGGGCTTACTCCCTCCCATTGACATGTCCATTTGGCTATAGATTTCAACAAGTGACTAGGTACGGAGCAAAATGAGTGAAGTGAGCGTAGAGGCATAGGGATACTGTAGAAAGGAAGTCCTCGCAATCCATTTATTCCCCATCTCGGTCAGAGAGAACTATTCAACTAGTCTTTGCAGTGAAGTGACAATACACACTGTAGCAGATGGGACACGTAATTAATAAGCTGAACTAGCGTGTTGGTGTTACTAAATCAGTCGGTTATGTTTGGTACTCTCAAGTCATTGAAAGCATGCACAACCCACATGTCTTATTGGTTGATATGACACAAAACAAAAAACGAGAAGGGAGTTAATGTACGGTGCCTAAGTGTTTTGGGATTATTTGGTTTTCGTAAGGTGACTTACACACGTAGACGGAGGGAGTAGTAGAATTGAGATTGAATGCACTTTCTTCCCCGTCTTCCACTCTTCTTCCTCCTCTCTTCCCCATCATCGGCCGCACACCATTTACCCCCGCTCACTGCTCGCCCGCCCGCGCCATCTTCCTTGGTGGCTCACGCTACCATATCCCCCCGCTCACTGCTCGGCCACACGAGGAGAAGCTTCTTTGCTCGCCCGCCCGAATCCACTTCCCCGCTGGCTCGCAGGCACCGAAAACCCCAATGGCAGAACCGACTGACACGCAGAGCCGCGATTGGAATTCCCTCCCCGGTGTTCTCTTGGAGCAGATCTGTAGTCATATGGACCTACTCAGCACCGTCCGTCTGGCCGCATGCTCGGTGTCTTTGTACCGTCTACTCATCTGCAACCGGCCGGCTCTTTTCAAGACACCCTGCTTGCTGATGCCGATCCTCGCAGGTGGCCCAGACACCGATTTGACGATCCTACTGAGGTTGCCATGGTGCCCCTCGACATGCTACCACTACCCGTCCACCTGTCCTTCATGCGCGGCCACTACTGGGCGGGCATGAAGGCCAACTGGATCGTCCTCATCCACCACACTGGTAGTCCGTGGCGTCTCATGGATATCTACACCCAGTGAGAGATCACCCTTCCATCGTTGGATACCGTTGCCATCGAGCCTCGCGGCCCGCCGGACACTCCTGCCTACTACGCACGAGACGCGTCAAGCTTTTGGCTCGACCTCTGTTTGCAGAAAGTTGTAATCTATGAAGTGCCCACACCATCAGAAGACTACATGGATTACAAGCTCATTGCCTTGTTCAACAAGGGATTAGTCTATCTGGAATCCGGTCGCCATACATGGTTATGGCTCATCATCAATCCTGTTGAGGAAACATTTCTGTCTGATGCTATAGTGCACGATGGCATCGTTTACACGGTCGACGCACAGATTGGCTACCTATATTGGTGGAATCTATCGTCGTGTAATTGTTCTATCTCATCTCATCTTTACCTTATGAATACGACTGCCTGTTCATTTGTTACAAATTTAGAATGCATAGCATGTCTATAACCACATCATTGCTATATGTTCCTCTCATTTCCTAGATTTTTATGACCACACATGTTATTGTTAGAGTTGATATGAGAACAATTGGCATCTAATGATTGTTAGAATGCATATTATGAGCATAACATCATGATTGCTATATGTTACTCTTGTTTACAAGATTTTTATAACAACGCATGTTATTGCTTAGAGTTGATATGAGAACAGTAGTAGTAAGTGCTATGGTAGAATATGAGTAGGCGCTGTCATAGCTGTTTTCCTCTCATTGTTAAATGATGTTTGAACCATGACATATTGCTAGAATATGAAAGCCATTGGCTTATTTTTTTAACTTGGGGTATGATTATGACCACGACATTGCAATTCTCTATCTATGATATGTGTCACTGTTATAATAATCTTAATTCCACACATACTCTGAACATGATTGTTTATTTTTTCCTTTTGGTCTCCAATTTGAATTGTTGCAGCAGACGCAAATGCGCTGGCCTTCATGATTCCAGGACCTGGAATCATACCAGCCGATGGGTGGTGGTTTATCGCCCGTTCAGCTGACGGCGGTCATTTGATGCTCATTCGCATGTACCAAATTGACCAAACCATTACATCAAACCACATGCAGTACAATGCATGGGGCGTTCGTGACATTGATGGCTATGGCTGCTTCGTGTTCGAGAAAGATCCCAGCTCCGTTGGGCCAGGCGTATTCAACTGGAGGCGGGTTTACAGCCTCGGCAACCACTCCTTGTTCCTCGGGCTCAATTATCTGATCATCCAACCAATCATCGATCATATCACCGGCGATGATTACTGTGTTATGCAACTTCCATTCGCTAGGGGGGGGGGGCTGTGTTTACACATCATACCATGGGTTTCATGAATCACCATATCCAGAGATTCGTTGACACAGCTTGTTGCCAGATAATCTTCAGTGTGTGAAAGGCATCAAGCTTCCATGCGATGGATGGCTTTTGCAAACCCTACATGCGGCGATGTGGTTCATGCCAACAACAAATATGCACAACTTGATTCATGTTGATATCTAGACTGGGCCATGTATTCTGCTACTGTAGCACGACCCTCTTTTGTTGGATATTATGTACTGTTGTTAGTTTGAAGCACTCCTCTGGTTTGAAGGATAGATACCTTCCTGGGATCAAGTGCATCCTAACTCACCTGTGTAGGATGTACTGATAATGATGATGGAGATGCCGTGCAGAAGCCATATATATATATTAGTTAGGATTCAAGTGCGTACTTGTTAGTTAAACCTATGTATAAATCGTGACACTAAATACGACTAGTAAGTAGTACAATAGCAGTACTAGTATACGTCGGTCAAATTATTCATCATGTCCACACATTGAATTGACGTGACAACACACTGCACGTGAGGTGACACAAGAATCCCGGCGGCGTGTTCGGATATTCTGGACTTCAGATTTGGAGTACCACTTATTTGTCGAAATCTTTCATCATTCACTTAAAACAGTTGATTGATCATACATTGAGTACCATATAACTGGAGTTACTGATGCAAGTCGAAGAAGGATTGGCTCGGGCTGCCGGCTGGCGTCAAGTTTGATCCCACGGATCAGGAGATGATCGAGCACCTTGAGGCCAAAGTGAGTGCTGACACAGCGCGAGATTAGTCTCTCATCGATTTGTTCATACCAACCATCGACAGCGAGCACGACATATGTTACACCCAACCTGAGAAACTTCTAGGTAAGACACCACCGACCGTCTACTTGCACAAACATATTCCTTTGTTTATAGCTCTATTTTTCTTTTTAGACGCAGACCTGGTGAAGCAATTACAATTTGACAGTTAATAAAAAGTGAAACAAGTGACTGCAACATGCTAAAGATGTTATGAAAATGCCAACTAGGTACACTAAAACATGTATTCCACAATACTGCAGGTATCACACCGAGTGGCCTAAGAAAGCATTTCTTCCAGCGCAATTTCAGGGCATTCAAAAGGGGCGCGTGGATGTGTCGCAAGATATAGTCGGAGTGCGGCATGCACGCGATGTGACACAAGACCGACAATACCTTGCCGGTGATGGTCAATAGCCGGCAGACGGGCAGCAAAAAAGGTTCTGGTGCTGCACACCAACAAGAACTTCGACCAGCAGAGGACCAACTGGGTGATGCACCAGTACCACCTCGGGGACCTGGAGCAAGAGAAGGAGCGGGAGCTGGTCCTCTGCAAGATTTTCTACCAGACGAACACTAGGGCCAGAAGTAAAAAAATTATAAGTTAGTTTGGTATTGGTAGTTGTACTACCTTGTCGTCCGCAAGTTGGTATTGTTGTTAACGATCTTTTGGTATGAACTTGCATTTGCTTCCAACCATCATGCCGAGGGTCGACGTGGATATAAAGCTGAATCATTTGTTTCGAAACGAATTTTAGGCACCTAATTTTTATTTGATGGGTAGCATAAGCACCCGCCGTTCGAATTCCCAGTTCTCCAATTTTTTCGAAACTAGTGCATGCACTTATTATCACGATAAAAAAACAATATCCGTGCTGCATCCCAGTTATCAGTTTGTACTTGCAAAATTCTCTCGTTTATTAAGCACGTATATTGTTTTTTCAGGTCGAGCAAGTTTTAACTGGGCTGTAGATTGCCCATGGTTGTTTTGTTTTTAACAGGCCCAGCCTATGATGACAACGGGACACGAAGATCCAGCAGGTATCTACTAGCCTCTGGCCCGCCAGCGTTAGTTATATTTTGTCTTACAACATCCGCAGGCGGTTGTTTTTACTTAATCAAACACACAACCCAGTTTTATTTTCCTCTTGAAACGCCTGTCCTACATCAGTTTTCTAATCTCTGTCTATAGTTTTACTAGTTCATATACATGTATCATTATATTGAAAACACATAAAATTGCCTTTTCATATTTACATCCTTATTTTTGTTATTTTTTCCCACCCAATGCTGATTTTTTTACCACTGGTTTTCCCTTAAACCAACTAAATTGTCCCACGTCTTATTTGCTTACAAAAACAAAATGATTTTTTTGGAAAATCAATAAGTTCTTAAAAAAATGTTTATCATTTCGGGATTACAACAGTTCAGACTCCACCGAAATATGCAAAATAAGGTTGGACTTTTTGACCGTGGTCCTGGGCAGAAAATGGGCTGTAATAAATTACTTAAGAATTAGCAAATGGGCTGCAAATTATAAAAAATAGCAAATGGGCTTTATGATGTCTGCCACAGATTTGGAGGCTGACTTGTGGGCCTACTAAGTTCATGCGTACACAAGGTTTATCAAAAAAGAAACTTAGTCAACAATCGACTCTACCAGCGTCAGACTGTTAGATGTCAATCTAATGGCAATCATGCTTCTTCAGTATCTGATCTTCCTGCCCCAGCCGCCCAAACCAGCGCCGTCGGAACCGCCTGCTCCTGCCTCCCGTGGCCGGCAGTGCTGCCAGGAAGGCTTCACGGCCCCATTATACTCGCATCCCTGGCCTGTCTATCCCTCTACTCACCCACACCTCCTGTTATTTTCCGGCGACGGCAGCCGAACCAGTCAACCCTCGTACTCTCCACCGCGTGGGCAGCCACTGCCGTGTCTTCCCCGGCTCCATGTCATTCCCTTCGTAGGCCTCGCCATCATCCACCGCCCTGGTGCCCTCGGCGCGGCATGGTCAACAATGTCCATCCAACGGCCGTAGTGCTTCTTTAACCTTTGGTCTTCTTGCCCCAGCCGCCCAAAGCAGCGCCGGTCGTGCCGCATGCTCCTGACTCCCGTGGCCGGCTGTGCTGCCGCGGAGGTCTCACCATCTCCATACTACTCCCACCACTGGCCAGGCCATCCCTCCACTCACCCACTTCCCCTATTATTCTGCGGCGACGGCAGCCTCACACCACAGCCGAACCAGTGAACCCTCGTACTCCTCTCCGCGTGGGCATCCACTACCGCGTCTTCCCCGGCTCCGCGTCGTCCCCTTCCTAGGCCTCGCTGTCGTCCACCGCCATGGTGCTCTCAGCACGGCGTGGTCAATGTGGTCAACGACCGACTTCCATCGGAAGAGTACTATATGTGGAGAGGCTGACAACTGGGTCCACGGCAGCCGCAAGGAAGTGCCTCCTTATTACGCGCAAAATAATTATTCCTCCACCTGACAGTAGGGACCCACCGGACGGGCCACCAGTATTTTGCGGAAAAAACATTTCCCCCCTGACTACTGGGACCCACCGGACGGGCCACCGTATTTTGCGAAAAAAACATTTGCCCCTGACTGTTGGGACCCACCGGACGGACCACCATATTTCGTGAAAAAAACGTGCCCCCCGCTGTCAGCTCAGACCCACCGGAAGTGCCTCCTTATTACGCACAGAAAAATGAATACTCCACCTGCTAGCTGGGACCCAACCTGGTGGGAGGCTGACTTGTGGGCCTACTAAGTTGACGAGGATGGAGGGCTTTGTCAACTTAGTCAATATGAACGATTCTAGCTCCAGTGACCGTACGATGTCCATCCAACGGCCGTAGTGCTTCTTCAACCTCTGGTCTTCTTGCTCTAGCCGCCCAAAGCTGTGTCGGTCGTGCCGCGTGCTCCTGCCTCTCGTGGCCGACTGTGATGCCGCGAAGGCCTCACCGCCTCCTACTACTCCCACCACTGGCCCATGCTATTCCTCTACTCACCCACACCCCCTGTTATTCTGCGGCGACGGAAGCCTCACGCCGCAGCTGAACCAGTGAACCCTCGTACTCCTCTCCGCGTGGGCATCCACTGCCGCGTCTTCCCCGGCTCCGTGTCGTCCCCTTCCTAGGCCTCGCCGTCGTCCACCGCCTTGGTGCTCTCGGCGCGGCGTGGTCAATGTGGTCAACGACCGACTTCCATCGGAAGAGTACTGTACGTGGAGAGGCTGACAGCTGGGTCCACGGCCACAGCCTAGTTTTTTTGTGATTTGCCAAGTAAGTCGCTTTGTCAGGCCTGTTGGGCTGCAAATCTTTCAAGACGAGGAGAGCTTCATTCGGCTGGACGAGAAAATGGCCCATCAGTAATGAGAAATGGGTTGTACATTTTTAAAACACATCAAACCGGCAATTAGTTTAAAATATCTTTTTTTCATTTTCAGATTTTAAATTACATTAATTTTTATGCGTGGAGAATTTGTTGGATTTTATATTGATATACATTTATTTTTTAAATCAGTTTGAATGTGAGTCGAAATTTCGGGATTAAAAACAGTTCGGACTGCACCGAAATATGCAAAATTTCGTTAATTTTTTAACCGTGGCCACAATATGGGCTGTAATGCTAACAAAAAGAATATGGGCTCCAAAAAAACCTTAAGAATTAGCAAATGCGCTGTAAATTATTAGAAATAATAGCAGATGGGTTGTATACTGTTTTCCACAGATTTGAGGCTTTCCTAAAAAAAGGTTGACGCACAAGCAGTGACTGTTGGATGTCCATCAAACTGCCGTCGTGCTTCTTCAATCTCTGCTCTTCCTGCTCCAGCCGCTCAAACAAGCGCCGGCGAGACTGCCTGCTCCCTCCTTCCCGTGGCCGGCTGTGCTGCCGCACAGGCCTCACCGCCCCACCATACTCCCATCGCTGGCCTAGCCATCCCTCTACTCACCCACACCTGCTGTTATTCTCCGGCGACGGCAGACGAACCAGTAAACCCTCGTACAGTCGTACTCCCCTCCACGTGGGAAACAACTGCCGAGTCTTCCCTGCCTCCGTGTCGTTCCCTTCCTAGGCCTCACCGTCGTCCACCGCCCTGGTGCTCTCGGCGCGGCCTGGTCAACGTGGTCAACGACCGACATGCATCTGAAGTGGACTGTACGTGGAGAGGCCGACAGCTGGATCCACGGCCGCACGCAAGGAAATGCCTCCTTATTACGTGCAAAATAATGATTCCTTCACCTGACATCAGGGACCCACCGAAAGGGCCTCTGTATTTCGCGGAAAAAACGTTACCGCCGCTGACAGCTCGGACCAACCAGCTATATCTTCGCACGCAAGGAAGTGCCTCCTTATTATGCTCAAAAAAATGAATACCCCCTGCTAGCTGGGACCCACCTTGGTGGTAGGCTGACTTGTGGGCCTACTAAGTTGACGGGGACGGAGGGCTTTGTCAACTTAGTCAATATGCACGATTCTAACTCCAGTGACCGTACGATGTCCATCCAACGGTCGTAGTGCTTCTTCAACCTCTGGTCTTCTTGCTCCAGCCGCCCAAACCAGCACCGGTCGTGCCTCGTGCTCCTGCCTCCCGTGGCCGGCTGCGATGCGGCGGAGGCCTCACCGCCCCCTACTACTCCCACCGCTGGCCAGGCGATCCCTCTACTCACCCACACCCCCTATTATTCTGCGGCGATGGCAGCCTCACACCGCAGCGAACCAGTGAACCCTCGTACTCCTCTACGCGTGGGCATCCACTGCCGCGTCTTCCCCGGCTCCGCGTCGTCCCCTTCCTAGGCCTCGCCGTTGTCCACCGCCTTGGTGCTCCCGGCGCGGCGTGGTCAATGTGGTCAAGGAACGGCTTCCATCAGACGTGGACTGTATGTGGAGAGGCTGACAGCTGGGTCCACGCCCGCAGCAAGGAAGTGCCTCCTTATTACGTGCAAAATAATTATTCCTCCACTTGACAGCGGGACCCAATGGACGGTCCACCGTATTTCGTGAAAAAACGTTTCCCCCTGACTGCTGGGACCCACCAACTACATCTTCGCACGCAAGGAAGTGCGTCCGGGCAAAAAAAAACAATTCGCCCCCTGACTGCTGGGACCCACTAGCTACATCTTCGCAGGCAAGGAAGTGTCTGATAGTTGGGACCCACCTGGTATAAGCGTACGTAGCGTTGTCATTCTGGTCGCGAACGTGTACATACATACTGGTCGATGTAGAGGCGCGCACGTGTCGTAGTAGAGGCGCACACGTAGCATTTACACGTACATACAGCGGCCAGGGTGCAAGAAACAAAATACGGCCACATATGTGTACATACGGGCGGGGTCTCGAACGCCTACTCGCGCATACGTACGGCCAGGGCTCGTGTACATGGCTGGGTTGGAACGGAGAAACATCGTCGTCGTCGTGTTCATGGGGAGGCAACGGAATGCGTCGTGTTCATGGGGAGGCAACGGAATGCGTCGTGTTCATCGGGAGGGCTTGGACGGAATAGGCGATGGAAACGAGGCCTGGCGTACCACAAAACAGAGGAAACGGCCTTGTGTTTGACCGGCCACGTTCGAAACGGGATCCTGTTCATCGGGAGGGGTCTGGCGTACCGCAAAACGGAGGAAATGGACCTCCTACGGTCGAAATGGGGGTCCTGCTGATCGGGAGGTGTCGTGGATTTGTCACGGCAGATGTCCTCGCGAAAGGACTTAGTCGTGGAGCCATCGCTACGAGTTTACTTGAAGGGGTTAAAGCGGACACAAAGACACGAGGGTTTTATACTAGTTCGGCCCCTTCGATGAAGGTAAAGGCCTACGTCTAGTTGTGATGGAATTGATATGATCTCGATGGCTAGGGAGCAAACAAGCTTCGCCCAGGCTCGAGTTGTGGTTGTCTCTCCTGAACCGCCACCGGGTCGTCCCCTTATATACACGGGTGACGCCCGTCGGTCCATAGAGTCCTAACCGGTTCATACTCGTATTCCGGTTGCTATCTCTCTATTCCTTACTTACAATACAAGTCATACATCAGGCCGGTTTACGGCTATATGTTCTAACCGACTACAGGCCTTGGGCCTTCATCTGTTTACGCCACTAATGAAGTTAACCCGGCCCAAGTAGGCCGGTTTATGCCTAGTGGTAATATCCCCAACATTAGGCCCCAGATTGATTTGAACTGGTTCATGTCAATCCTTCACACCATCTTGCGTCTTGGATATCTTCTGTTAATTGGCAAATCTCCATGTCGTCATTATTTTTAGTTGCTGTAAACCGGCATGACGTCATCAGTTTTGGTTACTGTAAACCGGCATGACGTCATTATGAAGTTCATAACACCCTCTTAATGACAGCTCCTGGATTCGCGCGTTTGACCTAGCTCGGTTGCCTTATAAATAAGACCGAAGGGTCATTTCCTTTCTCTTCCCCTTCGTCCCTTCTTCTTCTTCTTCCTCACATCGCCGGCTCTGGAGCTCCGCCACCACCGTCGACCTCTGCCTCGTCTTGGGCCGCTGCATCAACCTGAACGTACCAGAGTGTTGCGGCGTCTTTCCGCATCTTCTTCGTTCCCGGTAAGTCCTCTCTCCTTCTTAACCTAGATCTGTTCTTAGGGTTCCATGTTCTTGCTATGTTCATTGCGCGTTCATAGCTGTTCTCTGACCTTGAATGCATCTGTGAACTCTTGCTGTGCTTAGTAGCGATCCCTTTAACATCCGCCTGATATTTCTCATCCAAGCGCATAGATCTCCCGCACATATCCGCTCAATGGTTCACTTCTGTTTCCGCCTTAGTCTTCGAAATATTTCCTGTTTTTGTGAGCTTGCTGTAGATCCGCGGCTGTAACACGATTTTGTGAAATTTGTTTCTGCATAACTAGTTATCCATAGTTTCAATTGCTTCTGAGCTTAGGCCAGGTGGTTTAACTTCACCATAGAGAAAAAATTGCTAAACCGGTATATATGTCATTAGTCCCCTGGTTGAACCGCCAGAATCCATCTGATGCCACGTTGTAGAAGACCGGTTTATGGGTACTGCCTCCGGTTTACCATAATTAGATCAACACCTTTTTATCCGGCATGTCCTTGAACCGGATCACTTATTTCTTGTAGATCTCGTCATGGCCAAACAAGTGTACGAGTGCAAATGGGTTCCCTCCCGTGTCACAGAATCACAGCTGAACGATCTAGTCCTGATCGGCGCTTTGGATAGCAAAGATACGATTCACTGGAGGGTTCCTGGAGATGAATGTCCTCCTACGCCCCAGGAAGGAGAGGTCGTGGTCTTCGCAGATCATATGGCCCGGGGCTTCAAACCGCCCGGCTCTAAATTTTATCGGGATGTGTTAGCCAACTTTCAACTCCGTCCACAGGATATTGGCCCCAACTCCGTCACCAATCTATGTCACTTTCAAGTACTTTCTGAGGCATACCTTCAAGAGGAGCCTTCGGTCGAGTTATTTAGAGATCTCTTTCATCTGAACCGCCGTACTGAATTCACTGACGGCCCTAATAACGAACTGGGCGGTATGACCATTCAGAAAAGGAAAGAAATCACCTATCCCCACGTCAAACTCCATACTCACCCCAAGGAATGGAATGCAACTTGGTTTTATTGCAAGGATACCTCTCCTGATAATGAAAATCCCTTGCCTGGCTTCCGTCCGGAACGGCTCAGCAACACTCACCCTTTTCCACAAAGGCTAAGCGCCAAGGAGAGAATTAAATATGCTCCTCAACTATCCAAGCTCCGGGCCTTCATGGCCAATGGTTTAACAGGAATAGACCTTGCACGCTGCTGGATATCATGGAGCATTTTGCCTCTAAGCCGGCGCCCAAATTTGATGTGCGAGTATACTGATAGTGTCGATGACCCACTCCGACACACTAAAATCCAACTCCCTGATGACGAAGTCACAGAATCTGTGAAAAAGATGCTGAATGAACCGGAGCACCTCTGTGCTCAAACCGGTCTGCCTCCTTACTGCACCACCAACAAACCGCCAGCGGTAATATTTTAATTGCTCTATTGTTGAACCGGTTACTATTTTATATGTTCAACATTCAATTACTACTGATCCAGGGTGATAATCCGTTTTGGAGTAAGAAACTTCCTCAAGACAAAACGGAGAAGGCAAGACGGCCAACCCGGCCCAAGACCAAGGTTATCAAGAAACCAGCTCATAAGAGAAAAACCACCGCTTCATCTGACCCAGCCATTGATGACGATGTGGGTAATCCGGATCTTGAGGTAGAACTTGATTCACTTGGCTTGCTTTTTACATGCCTTATTGATGATAATGCTTGTCAGGATGACGCTGAAGCCAGCAATGCGGGTTTCGTTGAGGTAACCATTCTCTCTTCCGATTCAGAAATCCTGCCTTTGCCAAAGTTTCGCCGGGCAAACCGGAAAATTAAATTTTCTCATCCTCTTGCTTATCTGGATTCCCAATTTCTTATGAAGACCCAGCAACACGAAGCTCGCCGCACAACCCGGCACAGTGGCCAGGTAGTTACCTCTACCGGTTTACCAAACAGTCCGGTTCGAAAACGCCGCTCCGAGGTCTCCGACCTTTTTATTGATTTAAATCGTAAAGCGGGTTTCTTCCGTCAACCTCTTAATCCATCCGACTCCAATTATCAGGTCACTTCTCATTCATCATCTGGTGAATCGTCAGCCACTCAGCTACCACCTTTGAAAACAGTTGCTGGGTAAGTTAAACTGAACATATGCTTCCAGTATACCGCATAATAGCTTATGCTTTTTCTTGATTTTTTGTTTTCCTTTCAGGGCTAAACCGAAACCAAGCAAGAAGGCCCGCCTGGATAAAGCGGCTGAAGAAGATGTAGCCCCAGAACATTACCAAGCACCGGATCATGAAGTGTTTACTTGTGAAGATATCCCCAATGATCCTCCTCTGCAAGACGACGTTATCCCTGAAGAAGGTCTTATTCATACTCCAGCCTCTGCTGATCCGCCTGCCAGCTCTGTCCAGATTGAGAAATCCCACACTCCTGCTGACAAAACGGCCGCGCCAACCCAAACTGGCGAGTCAAAAGATGACGATGTTGTGATTACCGGCGTAGGCCGCTCTGAACCCGGGAATCCTGCCACCCTTACCAGGCATACCATCAAAGAGGATTCTTCCCCTTTGAACAAAGGAAAATGGGATGTTGAATTAGAGACATACGCCACTCTGAATGCTCAAGATCTTCACTTTGGCTATTTAAACCGGCTTTACACTAGCCGTGACTGTGAAGCTGGCCTGGTCAAAATGATGAGGGATAAATTTGAGGTAAATTCCTTCTTTCCTTTCTGCCATTGCATTCATCCTTGTAGCCCCCAAGGGCCGGTTTGTGACCTTGGTCAAAACGGGACTTGATCCTGAACATTTTTTGAAATCCGTCGGCATAACCCTCGAGGGCCGGTCTAACTTAGCATAAGTAAACCGGGGCTCAAAAATAAAAAGCTGTCCTTAGAACATAACTTGATCAAATAGCCATTAGCCCCCAAGTGCCAAGTTGAATACTTGTATTGAGCTTGGGACTTTGTAATCTAGCAATACACAAAAAATTGAAGGTGCATTAGCCCCCAAGTATCAGGCATATAACTTTGTTATGTGGTTGATACTTCCATTTCTTGGATCGCCTGTGCAAAGCTTAAAATGCCATCCGTATGCAGGCTGAGGTGAAAATCAAGGAGGACCAGATTGCCGATTTGCAGGAGGCCCTGAAGACCCAGCAGGCTGAAACAGATAAGGCCAAGCAAGAATTAACCAGCGCTTTGAGCACTGCTGAACGGCTGAAAGAAGGCTTCAAGAAAGAGCGGGCTGACTGGGCCACTGAAAAGGCCGGTTTAACCAAAAGAGCAGAAAATGCTGAAGCGACCCTTAAACCGGTGGTGGATGAACTAACGGCCGTACAGCGGCAAATACACTCCATGACTGCTGCAATCTTTGGTAAGCTCCTTGTAACTTCTGTGATAAATTTGAATCTGCTGTATCGTAAATCCGGTTTGAGACCATGCCAATCTTGTTGTAGGCACACGTATTGGGCACTTAGGAAATGATGTGCGGAAGAAATTGAAAGCTGCCTACACCTTGGTGGAACAATTATATACCGGAGCCCAACGGATCATCACCATAGTTTCTCACAACAACCCGGCGCCCTCTTTAATCCAGGACACTCTTAGCAAGTTGTCAATGCTTCCAGCCCGGATTGAGGAGCTGAAAAAATCCGCTGCCCGAACCGGAGCCATCAATGCCTTAATCCGGGCAAAGGCATGGGTGCCTGACTTTGATCCTGTGGAAGCAGCTCAAGGCTATCCCAGTCTGAAAGAAGATGGCTCTGAATTCAACGAAGAAGATTTAAGGGCCATAAACCGTGCAGTGCGCCCTCTGGCTTGCCAGCTAGCTGAAGAAGCAGATTTGACGCATTATCAAGCGCAATATAATAATCAAAACAAGCGAGTGCCTGCCCCAACTGTTGAAGCGGAGAATCTGATTCCTCCAATCCGTAAGCACACTTACGCCCCTGATATTGAACCGTCTTCCCTGATCCATGAAGAGGCTGTTTCCCAAGCTTTAATGGGAATCGACTGGACCACTGTTGATTTCCAGCCAATGGGTAGAGACGAGGAAGCTGAAGCGGCGGAGGATGAGGAGCAGGCTTGAACCAGAAGCCGGTTTGAAGAGCTGTTTGCAACATCCTTCCACAAAAACAATGATTTTGTTTGAGCACCATGCTGCCCTGTAATAGGATAATTAAAACTTCTGCCTGGAATATGCCTTCATGCATAAGTACTGAAGCTTTTGCTTGAAAAACTTTAATTCATATTTCCTGCAATCAGAAAAATTTGAACTTAGGTGGCGGTTATACCGTCAGCCGGATTATGATCTTGATATGTGTATCAGTAATACAACAAATAGATGATACATAAATACGTGCCATGTTTGATCATAAAGCTGGCTTTAGCCAAGCCTGAAGCGGTGGTTTTATAAACCATTACCGTCAAAAAGGGAGAAAGTAGCTCCCGTACAGACCGTACTGACTTAATACGAGCCCCCTGGTTACTCCATGATGTTAACAGGGAAAAGGTAAACCAGGAAGACTCCTCCGGATTAAAAGGGGGATCAAAAATCATTGGCTGAACCGGAAAAAATATGCTTGTTAACATAAAGAAATCCAACAAAAGCAAAGAACGAACAAACCATGAAAACAACATGGAAGCAAAAGCAATGATAAAAACCATTTGCAAAAATATGCTATACTGAGCTGTTCAGATGGTATTACCATGGTCGGACAGGATCAAGGCCCCCAATAGGAGTGACAATGATTCAAGTCAGCCAGGTCCCCAAATGACTCGTGGCATATATGCCAGATCAAGAGGCGTGGCAATGGTTCGGGTTCGACCATGCCCCCAAGTGATTTTGTGGCCTTAGGCCGACCAAGAGGCGTGACTGGTTCAGACTTGACCAAGTCCCCAAATGATCTGGTGGCTGTCGCCTATCAAAGGGTGTTCGTTGGTTCGGACACGACCAAGGCCCCCAGTGATATATAAAAAACAAATGTCAAGGGGTAAACCGGAGGCCGCTTTAAACAGAACCACTCCGTGTAACCTCGCATGATGAGAAAGACAGAGACCCCGCTTTAGCTGAGGCTCCGGTTTGATATATCAAAGATAATATATACATTGTCATGATATGTACATAGATAGAGCCGATGGCTCAAGTATAGTAAGGCCGAAGATGAGCTATATTCCACGGCCTGTTGGTCTCCTCCTCTGATGTACGTGAGTCTTGATGTCCTCGAATATCAATCAGATAGTACGACCCGTTGTGCAAATTTTTGCTGACCACGAAAGGTCCCTCCCAAGGTGGGGATAACTTGTGCATATCCGTTTGATCTTGGATGAGTCGAAGCGCCAAATCTCCTTCTTGAAAAGTTCTGGTTCTAACCCGGCGACTGTGATAGCGACGAAGATCTTGCTGGTAAATCGCCGAACGGGCAGCCGCTATATCACGCTCCTCGTCCAATAGGTCCAAAGCATCTTGCCGTGCTGTCTCATTGTCTCTTCAACATAAGCTGCCACACGAGGCGAATCGTGCCGGATGTCACTAGGGAGAACTGCCTCTGCTCCATAGACCATGAAAAATGGCGTGTATCCTGTGGACCGGTTTGGCGTAGTATTGATACTCCATAATACAGATGGTAGCTCTTCAACCCAACATCCTGGTGTTCTTTGCAATGGGACCAAAAGCCGGGGTTTGATGCCTCGTAAGATTTCCTGATTAGCTCGTTCTGCCTGTCCATTGGACTGGGGGTGTGCCACTGATGACACGTCAAGTCGGATGTGCTCACGTTCACAGAACTCCTTCATAGCACCTTTGGATAAATTGGTACCATTGTTAGTAATGATACTGTGTGGAAAACCAAACCGGAAAATCACCTTCTTGATGAACTGCACCGCTGTTGCTGCATCACACTTGCTGACAGGCTCCGCTTCAACCCACTTGGTAAATTTGTCAACTGCCACCAAAAGGTGGGTTTTCTTATCCTTGGATCTTTTAAAAGGCCCAACCATATCCAGCCCCCAAGTTGCAAACGGCCATGTTATTGGGATCATCCTCAATTCTTGAGCCGGCACATGAGCACGCCTTGAAAATTTCTGACATCCATCACACCGTTTAACCAAGTCCTCCGCATCAGCGTGCGCTGTCAACCAGTAGAACCCGTGACGAAACGCCTTTGCCACCAGAGACTTTGAACCGGCGTGGTGTCCACAAGCCCCTTCATGGATTTCTCTTAAGATTTCACAGCCTTCCTCAGGAGAAACACAACGTTGAAACGCCCCTGATACACTGCAATGATGTAATTCACCATTGACAATCGTCATAGACTTGGATCGCCGGACTATCTGCCTGGCCAGAATCTCATCCTCTGGTAACTCCCCCCGGCTCATGTACGCAAGATAAGGAACTGTCCAATCCGGAATAACATGCAGGGCTGCCACCAATTGAGCCTCCGGATCAGGGATAGCCAAACCCACCTCACCTGGGAGCTTGACTGACGGGTTGTGCAACACGTCCAAAAAGACGTTAGGCGGGACCGGTTTACGCTGAGAGCCCAACCGGCTTAAAGCATCCGCCGCTTCATTCTTTCGACGGTCCACATGATCCACTTGATAACCCTTGAAACAACCTGCAATATTATCCACTTCCCGACGATATGCGGCCATGAGCGGGTCCTTAGAATCCCAAGTGCCAGACACCTGTTGAGCCACTAGGTCCGAGTCACCAAAGCACTTAACCCGGCTTAAATTCATCTCTTTAGCCATCCGGAGGCCATGGAGCAAGGCTTCGTACTCAGCTACATTATTAGTACAAGGGAACATTAAGCGGAGAACATAACAAAACTTATCACCTCGCGGGGAAGTTAATACGACTCCAGCCCCCGAGCCTTCCAATTGCCTGGATCCATCAAAATGAATAGACCAATATGTGTGATCCGGCTTCTCCTCTGGTGCTTGTAAATCCGTCCAATCATTGATGAAATCAACAAGTGCTTGAGACTTCACTGCCGTCCGAGGCACGTACTTCAGTCCGTGTGGCCCAAGCTCTATAGCCCACTTGGCAATCCGGCCAGTCGCCTCCCGATTCTGTATAATATCACCCAAGGGAGCTGAACTGACCACTGTGATGGGGTGCCCTTGAAAATACTGCTTCAACTTCCGACTGGCCATAAAAACACCATAGACCAGCTTCTGCCAATGCGGATACCTTTGCTTGGATTCAATAAGCACCTCGCTGATATAATAAACCGGCCGCTGAACCGGATATTCCTTGCCTGCCTCTTTGCGTTCCACCACAATAGCCATGCTAACTGCCCGAGCATTGGCCGCTACGTATAATAATAGTGGCTCCTTGTCGACCGGAGCTGCAAGAACAGGCGGATTGGCTAACTGCCGCTTCAGGTCCTCAAATGCCTCATCAGCAGCTGGACTCCAGACGAAATTGTCTGTCTTCCTCAGCATTTGGTACAAAGGGATAGCCTTCTCCCCGAGGCGGCTGATAAACCGGCTCAGCGCAGTGATTCGGCCCGCCAAACGCTGAACATCGTTGATACACTTCGGTTTAGCTAGGGATGTAATAGCCGTAATCTTCTCCGGATTAGCCTCAATTCCTCTGTTGGACACCAGGAAACCCAGTAACTTGCCTGCCGGAACACCAAAAACACACTTGGTCGGATTAAGCATCATCCTGTAAGCTCGCAAGTTGTCAAAGGTCTCCTTCAAATCATCCACCGGCGTCTCCTTCTGTCTTGATTTTACTACAATATCATCCACATAGGCGTGCACATTGCGGCCGATCTGCTCATGCAGGCAATTCTGTACACACCGTTGATAGGTGGCTTGGGCACTCTTGAGCCCGAAGGGCATAGATACATAGCAGAAGGCTCCAAAGGGAGTAATAAATGCTGTTTTCTCCTGGTCCATAACCGCCATCTTGATCTGATGATATCCAGAGTATGCATCCAAAAAACTCAAACGCTCACAACCCGTCGTGGCATCAATGATCTGGTCAATACGGGGGAGGGCAAAAGGATCTGCCGGACAGGCTTTGTTAAGATCTGTGTAATCCACACACATACGCCAAGTGCCGTTTTTCTTAAGAACCAGCACCGGATTAGCAAGCCACTCTGGATGGAACACCTCAATAATAAAACCAGCTACTAAAAGCCTGGCCACTTCCTCTCCAATGGCTTTGCGTCTTTCTTCGTTAAACCGGCGGAGGAACTGTTTCACCGGTTTATACTTAGGATCCACATTAAGAGTGTGCTCAGCGAGTTCCCTCGGTACACCTGGCATGTCAGACGGCTTCCATGCAAAAATGTCCCGATTCTCACGGATGAACTCGATGAGCGCGCTTTCCTATTTGGGATCCAGGTTGGCACTGATAGTGAACTGCTTGGACGAATCGCCAGGCACGAAGTCAACAAGCTTGGTCTCAGCTGCCGATTTGAACTTCAGATCTGAATCATGCTCTGTAGTTGGCTTCTTTAAAGGGGTCATATCCGCCGGATCAACATTGTCCTTATAATACTTCAACTCCTCCGTGGCACAGACTGACTCCGCATAAGCCGCATCACCTTCCTCACATTCCAAAGCGACCCTACGGCTCCCATGAACCGTTATGGTCCCCTTGTAACCCGGCATCTTGAGCTGCAAGTAGATATAACAAGGCCGCGCCATGAACTTGGCGTAAGCCGGCCGGCCAAATAAGGCGTGATACGGGCTCCGGATCTTCACCACCTCAAATGTTAGCTTTTCCGACCGGGAGTCGTGCTCGTCCCCAAAGGCCACATCCAGGGCTATCTTACCAACAGGATATGCAGATTTGCCAGGCACCACACCATGGAACACTGTATTCGACGGTCTGAGATCTTTGTCTGTTAAACCCATGCGGCGAAATGTCTCATAGTACAATATGTTAATACTGCTTCCTCCATCCATGAGTACTTTGGTGAATTTATAACCCCCCACCTGAGGGTCTACCACTAATGCTAGCTGGCCCGGATTATCAATCCGGGGCGGGTGATCCTCTCTGCTCCACACGATAGGCTGCTCCGACCAGCGCAAGTAACGTGGTAAGGCCGGTTCAATAGAATTCACCGCTCGCCTGTGGAGCTTTCGGTCGCGTTTATCCAAACTAGTTGTGAAAACATGATATTGCCCATTGCTCAACTGCTTTGGCTGGCTCTGATAACCTGACTGCTGCTGCTGCTGCTGTTGCTGCTGGCCGCTCCGATTATTCTGGCCATTGTGACCGCCCTGATTGAAACATGAACCGGAAGCTCCATCGTGACCCGGACCGTGTAAACCGGATCCTGAACCGCCACCTGACCCATGGTCATACCGGAAGGCATTAGAGTTTTTAAACTCCTTCATGATATAACAATCTTTCCAAAGATGGTTAGCCGGCGCCTCCTTCGTCCCGTGCTTCGGGCAAGGCTGATTCAACAAATAGTTCAAACGGCTTGCGTTAGGATTGGGAGCCCCATTATGATTTGCCGCTTTACCTCTGCGCCGCTGCCCCCCGTCCTGTGCATTAGTGTTGGCCACAAAGTCCACGCTGCCATCCGCTTTGCGCTTGCCTCCGTTTCCATGACCCACTAGTTTGTACTACTGCTGCTTGGAGTTGATGTTCTTCTTTCCCTTCCCTGCTTCATCATCATTAGGCTCGGGATCCTTGGTACTGTCCGAATCGGCATACTTCACTAAAGCGGCCATGAGGGTTCCCATGTCATTACAAAACCGCTTCATGCGTCCCAACTTCAATTTTAGAGGCTCAAACCGGCAGTTGCCCTCCAGAGTTAAGATCGCAGAGTCGGCATTAATCCTGTCAGACGAGTGCAAAATTTCCAAAACGCGGCACACCCAACGGGTCGTTGATTCTCCTTCCTCCTGGACACAAACTGCCAGATCTACTATGGACTTGGGCTGCTTACAGGTATCCTTAAAATTCTGTATAAACCGGGCCCGCAACTGGGCCCATGAGCTGATAGAATTGGGTGGTAGGCTCTTTAACCAAGTACGAGCCGTGCCCTCAAGCATCATGGTGAAGTATTTTGCACATGCGGCCTCATCCACATCCAGCATTTCCATGGCCATCTCATAACTCTCTACCCATGCTTCAGGGGGTAAATCAGCGGTGTAATTCGGCACCTTGCGTGGACCTTGAAATCTTTGGGCAGGCGCACATTACGTAAAGCTGGGATTAAGCAAGGCACTCCCAAAGCGGATGTGATTCCTGGTCCGGCAAAGGTTGTAGAACGAACCGTAAGTTGGCCCGCATTATCCCGTGCTGCTAACTCGGCCTCCCTTTGTGCCCGGGCCCGGTCCACCATATCCCGAGCATCGCCAACACCACCTGCCAGCTCATTACCATGGGCCGCTTCACGGCCTCGCGCATTGCTTGATATGGCCAGTTCATCCATGCGCCTGCTATAGCTCCGGCTCGGACGGGGCGTAGAATGAACCCGATCACGGCCGTACGAGTATGCCTCCTGCTGAATCAGCGCAGTCCGGAGAAGCTCCTTAACCCGGCGCGTCTCTATCGCTTGCGGAGAATCCCCTTCGACTGGGATGGCCTCTAGCCGTGCAGCGGCCGCAACAAGGTTGTCCATAGGATTCGAATAATGACCCGGGGGTGTCTGGACCGGCGGAGGAACCGCAATGTTTTGGTGAGGAGGTTCCATCAGGAGAGGTTGGACCGTCGCTCCTGGCCCTGGTGCCTCAATCCGGTTTGTCTCCGGGTACCGCGGCGGATTACTGGGTCCAGCTCCTGGAGTGTGAAAGAGATTTCGGGGGTCAAACCCTAACGGCAGGCGTGATCTGTGCTTCCGCTTCAAAACCTCCTATGATGCATTCTGGTCAAGCATGAGTTTATAGGCCTGTGCGTCCAAAGCGGCCCGCTCTGCAGCCATCCGGTCTTTTTCTGCTGCCAGATCCGCTTTGGCTTGCACGATCTGCTCTCTCACCTTCGCAATTTCTGCATTATGGGCCTCCTGATCTGCCGGATTGTCCTCTGCCATAAGCGCGGCTAGTGCATCAAACAGCTCAGATAGAACTTGAACCGGCGGGCGCACAAGGCCTCCTGCCCCAACTGCGGCTGCCGCTGCTGATCCGGAGAGCATTGCTGCGGCGGTCGAAGAATGATTCGCCGCCTGTGTGCCGGCCATGAATATTCCAACCCGGTTGACCTGGCCCGGGGGGTCCGGAATAATGTCGCCATCGGAACAGCCCCTAATCTGGTTGTCTTGCAACTGGTATAGCGATTCGGTCTCTCCGGTCGAGGACTCGTCATCGGAATAGACGACAGTCTCATTACCGTGTTCTGATCCGTCCTCAAAACGGAGGAAACGGACTTGTGTTGGAGCACTACGGTCGAAACGGGCGTCCTGTTCATCGGGAGGGGTGTGGCGTACCGAAAAACGGGACTCCACGGGATACTGTTCATCTCCACCGTCGACCTCCTCCAGCCTCCACGGGCTCCTGTTCATCCAGCCTCCACCGCGCGCTACTCCACCGACTACTGTTCAACCACCCTCCACCGTCTACTGTTCATCCAGCCCTCCACACCACGTGGTCCTGTTCAACCACCCCTCCACGAGCACCCCTCCACCGTCTACTATTCATCCAGCCCTCCACACCACGGGGTCCTGTTCAACCACCCCTCCACCGTCTACTGTTCATCCAGCCCACCACACCACGGGGTCCTGTTCATCCACCCCTCCATGGGCACCCCTCCATCGTCTACTGTTCACCCAGCCCTCCACCACACCACGGGGTCCTGTTCATCCAGAGGCAACGCCACCGCTCACTGTTCATCCACCCGCCCCCGCCCCGCAACGCTCACTGTTCATCCCATCGATCGGCTTCAGTTAGCAGCAGTAGCGAAGGAATCGCTCGATCGGGTTCAGTTAACAGCCATCGATCGATCGCTCGGGTTCAATAACGCGTAGCCTGCAGTGCAATCGCTCGGGTTCAGTTAGAGCCCAACGCCTCGCTCGGGTTCAGTTAGAGCCAATGCCTCGCACACACGCACGTACGTGTACGAGAGAAGCACGCATCGCTCGGCCCCGACCTCCCACCGTATCCGGGAACTCCCTGAAATTTTCCTCCCCCTCGCTTCTACCACGGTTTTTTCCGTCATGGAAGGCAGAAAGAATTTCATGCAGCTGCGTCTCCGGCCCGCCCAGGACGAAAAGCCCATTTTCTATCATGATTTTTTGTCATAGAAGTAGGAGCCCACCACATCTATGATGACACCGGGTTTTGTCACAGTTATCGTCATAGAAGTGTCGTATGTATGACAGAAAAAATTTCATTCGGCCCAAAATGTCACAGATGTGTCTTTTTTTTGTAGTGCTTCTTATCTCTCTTTGGTTCTCAATACAAAGTTCTCCTCGATGTTCTTGGAGATCTATTCGATGTAATACTTTTTGCGGTGTGTTTGCTGAGACCGGATGAATTGTGGGTTTATGATCAAGATTATGTATGAACAATATTTGATTCTTCTCTGAATTCTTATATGCATGATTTGATATCTTTGCAAGTCTCGTCGAATTATCGGTTTAGTTTGGCCTACTAGATTGATCTTTCTTGCAATGGGAGAAGTGCTTAGCTTTGGGTTCAATCTTGCGGTGCTCGATCCCAGTGACACAAAGGGAACCGACACGTATTGTATTGTTGCCATCGAGGATAAAAACATGGGGTTTATATCATATTGCTTGAGTTTATCCCTCTACATCATGTCATCTTGCCTAATGTGTTACTCTGTTCTTATGAACTTAATACTCTAGATGCATGCTGGATAGCGGTCGATGCGTGGAGTAATAGTAGTAGATGCAAAATCGTTTCGGTCTACTTGACACGGACGTGATGCCTATTGTCGGTGTCAAAACCGGCGGATCTCGGGTAGGGGGTCCCGAACTGTGCGTCTAGGCCGGATGGTAACAGGAGGCAAGGAACACGATGTTTTACCCAGGTTCGGGCCCTCTTGATGGAGGTAAAACCCTACATCCTCCTTGATTAATATTGATGATATGGGTAGTACAAGAGTAGATCTACCACGTGATCAAGGAGGCTAAACCCTAAAAGCTAGCCTATGGTATGGTTGTTGTATGATGAAGTTTTCCTACAGACTAAAACCCTCCGGTTTATATAGACACCGGAGAGGGTTAGGGTTACACAAAGTCGGTTACAATGGTAGGAGATCTAAATATCCGCACCACCAAGCTTGCCTTCCACGCCAAGGAAAGTCCCATCCGGACACGGGACGAAGTCTTCAATCTTGTATCTTCATAGTCCTGGAGTCCGGCTGAAGGTGTAGTCTGGCTACTCGGACACCCCCTAATCCAGGACTCCCTCAGTAGCCCCCAAACCAGGCTTCAATGACGACGAGTCCGGCGTGCAGATTGTCTTCGGCATTGCAAGGCGGGTTCTTCTCCAAATTTCATGTACCTGCTGAATAATGTCCGATTTTCGTAATGTAGCGCACCTTGGCTTCCATGCCCAATAATGGCCGTCTTCCACGTGTTAAACAAATGCGAAAAGTCGGGGTGTTTTTACATTCACACCCCTAGCCGCATAAACGAGCCGCCTATTTAATGGGATGGGCATTCAGATCCAAACCACACCTTCTCCTCTCCGCGAGTAATCATTAGAGCGCCTCCAGCAAAGGTCCATTCCAACATGGCCAGCCGTCGCAGCTCCTCCTCTCACCCTTCCAGTCCTAAACCTGGAGACTGGGAGAGGTGCTCCATCCCGCACAGCGAGCTAGTGTCGCTTCAGGCCAAGGGATTTCTCCCTTAGGCCTATATGGTCCCGGTCCGAGCCGGACTCGCCACCTATAATGGCGGAGAGCAAGCGGAGAGCACCCCCAATCCCTCCAAAGGAGAGCGGGTGTTCCTCGTCCCTTATCTAATAAGAGGACTTGGATTTCCAATTGATCCATTTCTCCGTGGGCTTCTGGAGTTCTACGGCCTCCAGCTGCACGATCTCACGCCCGCCTCTATATTACATATCGCGGGCTTCGTCGCCCTTTGCAAGCTATTCTTGGGTGTTGAGGCTCATTTCGCGTTGTGGAAGAGGTTATTCTGCCTGGTGCCCCGCTCTCAAGAGGGGTCTATATATCAAGTGGGCGGAGCCGAAGTGTGGCGTATCGTCGGGACCGGATATCTATCCGGAACCCCAAAGAAGGCGTCCGAGGACTAGCATTCAGAATGGTTTTATATAGATGATGTCCCGCTGCCGGATCCTATCCGGGCCGGTCTCCCTGAATTCAACAATGCTCCCTTAAATAAACGCCTAAGCTGGCATCCGCGGAGCTCTTAGAGAGAAGGCGATAGGGACGTCCTTCACCTGATGGGTCAGATAAGACTATTGGCTCATTCCAGACTAACCATGATTGAAGTCATGGCCGCATGCATTATGCGGGGGGTGCAGCCGCTTCAATATAGAGGCCACCCCATGTGGGATTTTAACGGGGAGGATGACGCCACCCGTTACAATCGTAAGGGGCCAGCCTCAGCTGCCGCTCTAGTAAAGATCTTATCCTATTTGTACAAGAGAGAAGAGGAGGAATTCCTCCGCGTCAACCCGCAGGGCGGATTTTCTATGTACAACCCTCTGAGTTGGGTAAGTGGACAATTGTGCTTGCCCATCCGTTTTATATTCCCATGATTAAATAAGTAGTCTTCCGATCTCAACGCGGGAACTGCGTCAGGAAGTAAAGGATATAAACAGTCGTCCCCCACAGCCCGAGGATCCAGAATGGTCCCTCGACCCGGACTCCGAAGAGGATCCGGACATATCGGTGGAGCTGATTGACGGGGTGTTTCATCAGCTAAGCAAGGACAATACCTTGGTGGCCATTACAGCTGATTACCCAGGGTTAATCCCGGCCTCCCAGGTAACAGATAGAGGAGTCTCATCCCCTTGAGAAGGAATCCATTCTCACGCATTTCAGTTTTCCTGACAACGATCGTGTTTTGCAGGGGAGGTTTCCGAGGCGGGAGGCCGAACCTGCGGCGGCTAGCCAACGAGGGGCCGCAGGGCCCCGTGGGGTAAAAAGGAATGTAGTCCGGACTGAGACGCCGGCACAAAGGTATAGCGCACCCTCTTTTTCCCTGGTGTTATTCCTTCAGGGCATATTAACGTTCATGCTATCTTCAGGACGAAGAGACCCCGCCGGACTACATCCGGAGAGGTTGCCAATCACGCCTCCACCAGCCAGGCTCCAACGCCTGGCCCGGAAGCGGAAGCGAACACAAGGCGCGCACCGGACGCTCCTCCGACAGAGGATGCGGACAGGCTGTCTGCCACCAATTCCGAGGTGGAGAGTGGCATGAACCACAGGCGTCGCCGGACAATTCTTCACGACGCTTGTTTCTCCCAAGAGGCATTAGATGCCTTCAATTCGGGAGATGCGTATCTCCGTGCTGCTCAAAATGGTTTAGCCAGAGCCACGGAGCAATATGTAAAAGACATACGGGTAAGAAATTTTTGGTAAATATATATATATATACCAGTAGCCCCCGAGACTTGAAACAGTTAGGGTAACTAATTTAAGGATCATTTGTTATGCAGGTTCTTACAGAGAAGAATACCGTACTGTCCCAGGAGCTGGAAGAGTGCAAAGCCCAACTGGAGGCCGCACTAGCCGCGGCAGGGGAGCCCAAAGAGACCCCCCCTGGTAAGATACACTTCGAAAGATTAGTATCTTGCGAAGTGCAGCGTGGGTGTAAATCTGACAAATCATATTGCAGATGGTGCCGGACTAGATCCGGAGAGGCAACAACTCTTGCGCCGGGCTAAAGGCCGGTGAGAGTATGTTGACAAGGGTGAGGCGGGAGAAGAATGATCTTCAGGATGCCAACACCAAGCTGGAAATTGAACTTAAAGATGTTCGTGGCCAGCTGTCGGACTCTACTAAGGAGAATCAGCGGCTACGACGTATTTAGTAAGTGCTTAAGCGAATCTTTGAAAGAAAAGAGTTCGGCGAGGAAGTCGACTAACAGAGTAATGTCTGTAGGTATGCTAACGGGTCGTCATGTAGAGGAGATGCCCGGTTCTATGGGTGACCTTCTTCCCGAGCTCTTGCAACTGCATGAGCGAGTTCGGCAGGCGATGCGAGGCGTTGCCCAAGCCTTATGGCCTTCCCACTCCATGCCCGAGGGCCTTGGAGAGCTTTCGGAGAAGCTTAAGGGAGTTCGGCGGTGCTTCCGGTTGTGGAAGATATCGGCCTGCCGACAAGGCGCTAGGGAGGCCTGGGCCATGGTGAAGACGCGGTACACAAAGTCTAACCCAAACCACATGGCCGAGGTCGGACCTATGGGGCCTGACGGGAAGGAGATCCCTGTAAGCTTAGTGTACGGCCAAGTAGAATTGGCCGCAAAGTATTCCCAGCAGGACTGTAAGTTAGACAGCCTGTTAGATGGTATTGAAGAGGAATACAATCAGTCAGAGTGACTATGTAATTTTTAATTGACATGTGTAATGCCTTCTAGCCGGATTGTAGATCGTTTGTCGTTGCCGACCTTTTCGCTTCAACCTTAGGACCTGACGGTCCGAAGTGTGTCCGAATACCCTACCGGTTATGTAAGAACCGGGGTATGCATGGAGACCAGGCATAGGGGTCATTAGTGCTTTATCAGACAAGTGCCCAACTAGTTATGTTATATTACATGGTTAGTAAGAAACATCTTCCAGAGAGAATATTTCCGTTAGGGGTTCCTTTCTCTGGGAGGCATGCCCTAAAGTGCATGTTCGGACTGCAAACGCAGGAAAATCATCTGGGGGCATATATATAAATAAGTAAAAAAAGGTCATCTTTTAGTTCACCGACCGAATATTCCCTTAAGAATGCTAGCTTTCGGCTTCACCCAGTCTGAGGTACACATCCGGCTGATCCGGCAGTAACAATCGGAAAGGTGCTCCCTTTGCCACCTAGCCGAACAATCGGGAACGTAGGGCTAAGCACAAGAGCCAGGCAACCCAGCTTGGCCAAAACTTAAGTCATATCGATGCATATAATGGTGAAGAAAAGGTACATGCGGAAGTTTGACACATGTGGTGGGCGTGAAGCCCGTATAAATAAGCTTCTGTTAAAGAAGCCCCCATGTTTAATGAGTGTGAGTAGCACGTCACTTGAGGAGCCTTTAAGGGCTATAAAAGAAAAGAGGGGAAGGAGAGAAATGTAAGACAGAAAATGTAAAAAATGGACAGAGGAAGGAGACAAACACATAGTCCGGCGCTAGGCGTAGAATCTTCGGAGACGGGCTACGTTCCATGGGTTCGGCTCGAGTCGGTTATCCGACGCATCTCGCAGGCGGTATGCTCCACCAGTCAGGACTTGGTCGATTATGAAGGGACCTTCCCACTTGGGCTTTAGCTTGTCCTTTTGCTTGTCCGGCAGGCGTAGAACTAATTCGCCAACGTTGTAGTTTCTGGCCCGCACTTCTCTGCTTTGATATCTTCGAGCCTGCTGTTGATAGAATGCAGAATGGGCTTTTGCCATGTCGCACTCCTCCTCTAAGTCGTCCAAACCGTCCTGCCGATCGATCTCGGCTTCCCTTTCTTCGTACATGCACACTCGAGGTAAGTCATGAATTATGTCGCAGGGCAAGACTGCCTCTGCGCCGTACACCATAAAAAATGGTGTGTATCCGGTGGTGCGATTCGGCATGGTCTGCAGCCCCCAGAGTACGGAGTCAAGCTCCTCTACCCAGTGCGTGTTAGATTCCTTGAGGGACCGCACTAATCTGGGTTTGATGCCACTCATGATGAGACCATTTGCACGTTCAACCTGACCGTTAGTTTGTGGGTGATAGACGGAAGCATAATCGAGCTTCATGCCCATGTTTTTGCACCAGAGTTTTACCTCATCGACCGTAAAGTTCGTGCCGTTATCGGTGATGATGTTGTGGGGGACGCCATAATGGTGTACGGACCCGGATATAAAGTCTATCACAGGTCCGGATTCGGCCGTCTTAACAGGCTTGGCTTCTATCCATTTGGTGAACTTATCCACCATGACCAGTAAGTATTTTTTCTTGTGGGTTCCGCCTTTAAGGGGTCCCACCATGTCAAGCCCCCAGACCGCGAAAGGCCAAGTGATGGGGATAGTTTGGAGGGCGGTGGGTGGTATATGGCTTTGGTTTGCAAAAAGCTGGCAACCGGCGCATCGTTGGACCAAGTCCTGAGCGTCCGCCCGGGCCGTCGGCCAATAAAAGCCTGTACGGAAAGCCTTGCTTACAAGGGACCGAGCTGCGGTGTGATGGCCACCGAGTCCGACATGAATTTCAGCCAGCAGGTTCCGCCCTTCCTCTTCGGAGATGCACCTTTGAAGGACTCCGGTAGTGCTTTTCCTATAAAGTTCTCCCTCATGGACTTTATAGGCTTTAGATTGCCGCACTATACAGCGTGCCTCGTTTTGGTCCTTTGGGAGTTCCTGCCTAGTAAGGTAGGCTAGGAATGGTTCTGTCCACGGGGCGATAACGGCCATTAGTACGTGGGCTGAGGTTGTGATTTCATTGGCAGAGCGTCCGATTATGTCAGATTGTTCGGCGTCGGACAGAGCGGTTGGGTCTGGGCTAATATTGCCATGTTCCCCTTCCCATACTACGGATGGCTTGAACAGCCTTTCCAGGAAGATGTTGGGGGGGGGGACCGCATCGCGTTTTGCACCAATGCGTGCCAGGACGTCTGCCGCCTGATTGTTTTCTCGGGCTATATGGTGAAATTCGAGCCCCTCAAACCGAGCTGACATTTTGAGGACGGTGTTGCGGTAAGCGGCCATTTTTGGATCCTTGGCATCGAAGTCTCCATTTATTTGGGATATCGCAAGGTTCGAATCCCCACGCACCTCTAGGCGTTGAATGCCCATGGATACTGCCATCCGGAGACCATGTAAAAGGGCCTCATATTCGGCTGCATTGTTGGAGTCCGTGTACATAATTTGGAGTACATATTGAACTGTGTCTCCTGTGGGGGACGTCAAAACGACGCCGGCCCCTAGTCCGGCCAACATTTTGGTACCGTCGAAGTGCATGATCTAGTTTGAATATGTGCCGTACTCTTTAGGGAGTTCGACCTTTGTCCATTTTGCGACGAAGTCGGCCAAAACTTGCGACTTGATAGCTCGCCGTGGCATATAAGTTATGTCGAACGGGAGGAGCTCGATGGCCCATTTTGCAATCCGGCCCGTTGCGTCATGGTTGTTTATAATATCATTGAGTGGTACTTCTGATGCTACTGTGATTGAACACTCTTGAAAGTAGTGTCGTAGCTTCCGGGATGCCATGAATACTGCATATGCAATCTTTTGATAATGTGGGTACCGTGATTTGCATGGGGTGAGGACAGTGGACACATAGTAAACCAGCTTTTGAAGGGGGAATTTGTGTCCGTCCGTTTCCCGCTCGACGACGAGTACTGCGCTGACAACTTGATGGGTTGCTGCAATGTACAATAGCATTGGTTCGCCGATGTTTGGCGCGGCCAGGACGGGGTTTGCTGCCAATATGGCTTTTATTTCCTCGAGTCCGGCCGTGGCGGCATCCGTCCACTCGAAGTGTTCGGTGCGCCGAAGGAGGCGATAGAGGGGTAGCGCCTTTTCTCCCAACCGGGAGATAAAGCGGCTTAGAGCCGCCACGCATCCGGTTAATTTTTGTATTTGTTTGAGGTCCTTCGGGATATCCAATTGTGACAAAGCTCGGATCTTGGCTGGATTTGCTTCGATTCCTCTATCGGATACAAGGAAGACCAAGAGCTTTCCGGCTGGAACGTCGAAAACGCATTTTTCCGGATTTAGCTTGATGTCATATGCTTGGAGGTTGTCAAATGTAAACCTCAAGTCGTCTACTAGAGATTCGACATGTCTTGTTTTTACGACCACATCATCCACGTATGCCTCTACTGTTTTGCCGATCTGGTTTGCCAGACATGTCTGAATCATGCGCTGATATGTTGCGCCGGCGTTTTTGAGCCCGAAAGGCATTGCGTTGAAGCAGAATGGGCCGTATGGGGTGATGAATGCCGTTGCGGCTTGGTCTGACTCGGCTATCTTGATTTGATGGTAACCGGAGTATGCGTCAAGGAAGCACAGCGAATCGTGTCCTGCAGTGGCGTCGATAATTTGATTGATGCGGGGGAGGGGGAAGGGATCCTTTGGGCAAGCCTTGTTAAGGTCTTTGAAGTCAACGCACATGCGCCAGGATTTGTCCTTCTTTGGTACCATCACCAAGTTTGCTAGCCAGTCCGGATGTTTTATATCTCTGATGAATCCGACCTCCAATAGTTTGGCTAGCTCCTCTCCCATTGCCTGTCTCTTGGGCTCAGAGAAACGCTGAAGGGCTTGTTTGACAGGTTTGAATCCTTTTAGGATATTTAAGCTGTGTTCGGCCAGCCTGCGTGGGATTCCTGGCATGTCTGAAGGGTGCCAGGAAAAAATGTCCCAGTTCTCCCGTAGGAATTCTCGCAGTGCGGCATCTACATCGGGGTTTAATCGTGCCCCGATGGAAGCTGTTTTATTGGGGTCCGTTGGATGGACCTGGAATTTGACTATTTCATCCGCTGGTTTAAAGGAGGTGGACTTGGATCTTTTATCGAGTATCACATCGTCCCTGTTTATCGTGGAGCGCAGCATAGTCAGTTCCTCAGCCGCTAGGGCTTCGGACAGTGCCTCAAGGGCCAATGCGGCTATCTTGTTTTCGGCGCGGAGTGCTATGTCCGGATCACTAGCGAGAGTGATTACGTTCGGCCCAGGCGTCTTGAGCTTCATGTACCCGTAATGGGGTATTGCTTGGAAGATTGTAAACGCTTCCCGCCCCAGCAGAGCGTGGTATCCGCTACTGAACAGGGCCACTTGGAATGTGACCTCTTCGGACCTATAATTATCCGGCGTGCCGAACACCACATCTAGTGTGATTTTTCCTGCACAGCGCGCTTCCTGACTGGGGATTATTCCTCTAAAGGTTGTGCTGCTTCGCTCAATGCAGTTCCAGTCTATTTCCATTTTTTGAAGGGTTTCCTCATAAATGAGGTTCAATCTGCTGCCTCCGTCCATGAGTACCTTGGTGAGGCGAAAGCCGTCCACTATAGGACTGAGTACCAATGCGGCTGGTGCTCGAGCTATTTGGATTTTAGGTTCATCACTGGCATTAAAAGTAATAGCCGTGTCACTCCATGGGTTTATTGTTGCTACTTGATAGACTTCGGCGAGGTTGCGGAGTGTTCTTTTTCGCATATTATTTGATGCGAAAGTCTCGAAGACTGTTAAGACTGTACTGGAGTCCCTGAGGTGGTTTTCTGCGGCCTCCGGAATTAGGAGATCTTCGCCCCTTTTGGCCACCTGCCAGAGTATCCAACATGCTCTAAGGCTATGAGTTGGTGTGGCGTCCTCTGTACTATGAATTTTATAGGGTCCATTAAGCCATCCCTCCAGTACGGTTCCATGCCCTGTAGAGGGTTTTGGTTTTTTGGTTTTTAACCCGGGTGTCTGATGATGATGCACCCTTTTATTTCGTACGAGGTTTCTATTTAGGGCCGGATTGTCCCAAAATTTAGTTTCAGTTTTCCAGGCGCTTTCCATCGCACAGTACTTTTGTACTTTGGATGCCAAGTCAGAGAAGCGTGTAATATCACGACGACCTGTGGCGTTGAGGATTCCCTTGTCCGTGCAATTATTGCAAAAGATTGAGATTGCGTCTTCCTCGCAGCAGACCTTTATCCTGTTCATAACCAGGAGGAACCTTGCCCAGTAATGATGTACTGTTTCTTCGGGCTTTTGCCTGATTTGGGATAGATCACTTATGTTCGGGTGGGTGGGTGGAATTAAATCCGGAACTTCCCCCAATCTAAGACTCAGAGGCCAAGGAGTTTCCGAACTCTGAAGTTTGGATTCTTGGATGTTGTCCAGTGAATCTAGCCCGTTGCCTGATTCTAAGTTCAGGTCTTGAGTTACATCCTCCCCTCTGCGGGTATCCGGCTTGGAGGGATCGGGAATCCGGACGTAGCTAGTCCTTAAGATAGATGAAGAGTCGCCGCACTGTGCCTCTACCACGGCAACGTGATGGGTGACTTGGGGAGAATTAATTTCTCTTAGATCGGGTTTAAGCCCAACCTGGTCATAATCCGTAGTGACCCCCAAGGCGGCGATGCGATCCAAGAGCTCGTTAACGGAAGAGAGCTCCATTGGATCTAACTGCTCGACGAGTTCCGAGCTGACGTGAAGATTGCTTTTGATGACCCGAGAGGTCACCGTCGGCGCAACCGCCGAACAGGCGGTCATGAGAAAACCGCCTAGCCGGAGAGTTTGGCCGACAGCCAAGGCTCCCTTAGTAACAGCGCCGTCTTTAAAGACGGGAAGAGGCATCCTTCCCGATTGCGACGGCACAGAGGAACTCTCAATGAAAGCACCAATGTCAGTGCCAAAACCGGCGGATCTCGGGTAGGGGGTCCCGAACTATGCGTCTAGGCCGGATGGTAACAGGAGGCAAGGAACACGATGTTTTACCCAGGTTCAGGCCCTCTTGATGGAGGTAAAACCCTATGTCCTGTTTGATTAATATTGATGATATGGGTAGTACAAGAGTAGATCTACCACGAGATCAAGGAGGCTAAACCCTAAAAGCTAGCCTATGGTATGGTTGTTGTATGATGAAGTTGTCCTACGGACTAAAACCCTCCGGTTTATATAGACACCGGAGAGGGTTAGGGTTACACAAAGTCGGTTACAATGGTAGGAGATCTAAATATCCGCATCGCCAAGCTTGCCTTCCACGCCAAGGAAAGTCCCATCCAGACATGGGACGAAGTCTTCAATCTTGTATCTTCATAGTCCTGGAGTCCGGCTGAAGGTGTAGTCCGGCTACCCGGACACCCCCTAATCCAGGACTCCCTCACCTATGTTCATGATCATGCCTAGATATTCTCATAACTATGCGCTTTTGTATCAATTACTCGGCAGTAATTTGTTCACCCACCATAATATATGCTATCTTGAGAGAAGCCACTAGAGAAACCTATGGCCCCCGGGTCTACTTTACATCATATAAGTTTCCGATCTATAATTCTAGTTTACTATTTATTTTGTAATCTTTACTTTTCAATCTATACAACAAAAATACCAAAAATATTTATCTTATTATATTTATCAAATCTCATTTTGCAAGTGGCCATGAGGGGATTGACAACTATTGGCGTTCTGGCAACGGGGGTCCCCAGACTTGCCTGCCTGCGGCCCACGGCGTAGCTTTGCTGGCAGGCCTGTACGGCCCATCTTCATCAACAAGGAATCAAGACCCTCGCGAGGCGGACGACACAAGACCTCCTCAGGTGCAACCTCATCAGGCCGGCTCGTGAGGGGCGGAGAGTTCAAGGTCGGGAAAACCTCGCGAGGTTTCTCGTGACGTAAACCATGACGATCGAGGCCAGGCGGGCGCCAGCGCGCGCAGCGTCCTTGTTTCCTCTTTGGTGCTAAGGGGCCAAGCGCAGGCGTGGAGTACCGAGGCATCAAGCAAAGGTTTCCATATTGGTGCAATGATACCAAGACCAGAAGGACGACAAGATGGAGGTCACCATGGAGCCTAGGACGGCGTCACCACCAGAACCTTTAGCAGGCAAAGACCACCTTTTGTCAGGATAGCTTGTACTAGTTGTGCCCTTTCAAATTGGCCGTTGTTGGCTCCCTTCCCGCTCAATATTTGGGGAGAGGACCAGGGCCTCTATAAATAGGACTAGCCACCACCATAGGCGGGGAGAGGACAAAGGATCAAGTTCATCCTCAGCCACACAAGTGCACCAAGCACAAGAACACCTCAACCTGAGGAGGTTGTTCTTCCCTTGTACTGTTCATCCTCAACTCAAGAGGTAATCCACCACCACCACACTGGAGTAGGGTATTACACCACAACGGTGGACCAAACCAGTATAAATCTTGTGTCCTTTGTGTTGCGAGTTCGTCGAGTTAGTTCGTGAGATCTAAGCTAAGTTAGGACGCGGATCGATAGGGGGGAGATCTTCGCGCGCACCCTAGTATTCGAACCTTAAGGGTTTTGCCAGAACCCGTGATCCGACAACAACCCCTTTATCGCATTGGTTGCAAGGTTCTTGATTGTTTGTGCAGGTACAAGGCGATTTGCATGTAGTCTCCTACTGGATTGATACCTTGGTTCTCAAAAACGGAGGGAAATACTTACGCTACTTTGTTGCATCACCCTTTCCTATTCAAGGGAAAACTAACGCATTCTCAAGAGGTATCAAGAAGTATTACTGGCTCCGTTGCCGGGGAGATCTACACTCAAGTCAAGACATACCAAGAACCCATCACAAACTCTTCTCCCTTACATTACATTATTTGACATTCGCCTCTCGTTTTCCTCTCCCCCACTTCACCTTTGCCTTTTCTTCGCCTTCTTCCCCTATGTATCTTTGTTTGTGTTTCCACGTGCCTTCTATTTGGTTGCATCTTTGCTTGCTAAAAATCTATTGATATGGATCCACTTAAAGGGTTCTACTTGGATCATCTTCGATCCTTATGTGCTCGTGCTGAAACCCCAACTAGCCTAGTCGATGGGAAATCTTTAGATGAGCATGCTCATTTTGTGCATCACCAGTTGTCTAAAAAAGGGAGACTCTTATGGGATCAAATAAACAGATTGCTGTGTAATACTTGGAATCTTTGTGAAATTTATGATTTTACTTGTTGCTCTAAGAACCCTAAAAAACACCTCCCCTACTTATGTGAGTTTAATGATAATGAAATCTTATCTTCTTATGCAAAGGGTGTTTATAGTACTACGATATCGAACAAATTGAAGAATTTGCTTCTTTTCAGGGTGCTTATGAAGTTGCTTCTTTGATTGAAAATTATGATATTACTCTCTACGAATCTGAAAATTTTGACATACTTAAATATTGCTATGAAAAGTATGCCCATAATGTCTATGTCAAAGAATTTATTGAAAGAATGACCGTTGCTTCGGAAGAAAATAATGCTATGCATGAATCTATAGATAATTATGATTCCGATGATTTGATTGAAATATCCTTTGATGAACATGATGCTTGCTATTCTTGTGGCCATGATGCCAATATTTATGAAGATGAATTTGCTATAGTTCCTTATGTTAAACATGAGATCGTTGCTATTGCACCCATACTTGATAGTTCCTTCGATGAAAAGCATGATTACAATGATGTTATTATAAATTATATTAATGTCAATTGTGTTAATGATATGCAAAACCTCAGTCTTGGGGATGCTAGTTTTTCTATTACTACTATTTGTTGCAATGATCATGAATGGGGTGATTCTTCTTATGATCTTGAAAATTTACTTAAGCCCCATGATGAATATGAGATTGATAATAGTGTTTGCAATATTATTGAAAGTGGGTTCGGAAGAGTGTCAACTTTAAATCCCACATATTTGAAGAATGTTCAATCTTATGAAATTTTTGATAAAAGTGGGTTTGGAGAGGTCATGACTTTAGTTAATGTTAATCCCACTATTTTGGAAGAGTGTCAACTTTGCATGCATGTGGATCGTGTTGAAAATATTTAATGTGATAGCTATTTTGTTGAATTTGCTTATGATTCCACATGTAATTGTTATGAGAAAGGAAAATATGATTGTAGAAATTTTCATGTTACTAAATTACCTCTCGTTTTGTTGAGATTGTTATTGTTTCTTTCCGCTTCCTTGCATATGCTAGTTTTTGCTTGCTCTCATAATTTGTTTGCCTATAAGATGCCTATGCATAGGAATTATGTTAGAATTAGATATGTTTTTCATGTGTTTCATGATGCTCTCTTTGTGCTTTAGTTGTTGTCTTTCATGTGGGCATCATTGAAATTATCAATGCCTAGCTAGGGGCGTTAAACGACAACGCTTGTTGGGAGGCAACCCAATTTTATTTTTGTTGCTTGCTTTTTTTTCCTGTTTAGTAATAAATAAACCATCTATCCTCTGTTATGTTTGTGTTTTTATGTTTTAATTAGTGTTTGTGCCAAGTAAAGCCTTTAGGATCTTCTTAGGTGATTGTTGTTTGATCTTGCTGAAAAAAAACAGAAATTATGTGTTCACGAGAATAATTTTCATTTTTAACCGGAGAGTGATAAAATACCAATTACAACTGCAGTAGATCAATATACAAATTATTTAGGTCGTCCTAATATTTCAGAATTTTTGGAATTACAGAAGTATTCGAAACCTCCAGTTATCTACAGACTGTTCTGTTTTTGATAGATTCTATTTTTCGTGTGTTGTTTGCTTATTTTGATGAATCTATGGCTAGTATCGGGGGGTATGAACCATAGGGAAGTTGGAATACAGTAGGTTTAACACCAATATAAATAAAAAATGAGTTCATTGCAGTAAATTAAAGTGGTGGTTTGTTTTCTTATACTAACGGAGCTCATGAGATTTTCTGTTTAAGTTTTGTGTTGTGAAGTTTTCAAGTTTTTGGGTAAAGATTTGATGGATTTTGGAATAAGGAGTGGCAAGAGCCTGATCTTGGGGATGCCCAAGGCACCCCAATGTAAAATTCAAGGACAACCAAAAGCCTAAGCTTGGGGATGCCTCGGAAGGCATCCCCTCTTTCGTCTTCGTCTATCGGTAACTTCACTTGAGGCTATATTTTTATTCACCACATGATATGTGTTTTGCTTGGAGTGTCTTGTATGATTTGAGTCTTTGCCTTTTAGTTTACCACAATAATCCTTGCTGTGCACACCTTTTGGAGAGACACACATGAATCCGAATTTATTTGAATACTCTATGTGCTTCACTTATATGTTTTGAGCTAGATAATTTTGCTCTAGTGCTTCACTTATACCTTTTTAGAGCACGGTGGTGGTTTTATTTTATAGAAATTATTGATCTCTCATGCTTCACTTATATTATTTTGAGAGTCTTTTAGAACAACATGGTAATTTGCTTTGGCTATAAAATTATTCTTAATATGATAGGCATCCAGGATGGGTATAATAAAAACTTTCGTATAGAGTGCATTAAATACTATGAGAAGTTTGATACTTGATAGTTGTTTTGAGATATAAAGGTGGTAATATTATAGTCGTGCTAGTTGAATAATTGTGGAATTGAGAAATACTTTTTTTGAAGTTTGCAAGTCTCGTAGCATGCACGTATGGTAAACGTTGTGTGAAAAATTTGAACCATGAGGTGTTCTTTGATTGTTTCCTTATGAGGTGTTCTTTGATTGTAGTGCTTGGTTTTGATGACTTGTAGATTTTTGCAATAAGTATGTGAGTTCTTTATGATTAATGTTGAGTCCATGGATTATACGCACTCTCACACTTGCATCATTGCTAGCCTCTTCGGTACCGTGCATTGCCCTTTCTCATCTCGAGAGTTGGTGCAAACTTCGCCGGTGCATCCAAACCCCGTGATATGATACGCTCTATCACACATAAGCCTCCTTATATCTTCCTCAAAACAACCGCCATACCTACCTATTATGGAATTTCCATAGCCATTCCGAGATATGTTGCCATGCAACTTTCCACAGTTCCGTTTATTATGACACGCTCAGTCATTGTCATATTGCTTTGCATGATCATGAAGTTGACATCGTATTTGTGGAAAATCCACCTTCATAATTCTTTCATGCATGTCACTCTTGATTCATTGCACATCCCGGTACACCGCCGGAGGCATTCACATAGAGTCATATTTTGTTCTAAGTATCGAGTTGTAATTCTTGAGTTGTAAGTAAATAAAAGTGTGATGATTTTCATTATTAATTAGAGCATTGTCCCATGTGAGGAAAGGATGATGGAGACTATGATTCCCCCACAAGTTGGGATGGACGAAAAATAAAAAAAATAAAAGAGTCCAAAGAAGCCCAAATAAAAAAATAGGGCATAAAAAAGAGAAAAAGGCCCAAACAAAAAATGAGAGAAAAAGAGAGAAGGGGCAATGTTACTATCCTTTTTCCACACTTGTGCTTCAAAGTAGCACCATGATCTTCATGATAGAGAGTCTCTTATTTTGTCACTTTCATATACTACTGGGAATTTTTCATTATAGAACTTGGCTTGTATATTCCAATGATGGGCTTCCTCAAAATGCCCTAGGTCTGCGTGAGCAAGCAAGTTGGATGCACACCCACTTAGTTTCTTTTGTTGAGTTTTCATATATTTATAGCTCTAGTGCATCCGTTGCATGGCAATCCCTACTCCTTGCATTAACATCAATTGATGGGCATCTCCATAGCCCGTTGATTAGCCGCGTCAATGTGAGACTTTCTCCTTTTGTGTCTTCTCACACAACCTCCATCATCACATTCTATTCCACCCACAATGCTATGATGCCCCAAGACCGGAGTTTCAGTTGCCTTCCAAAGTTTCTGGGTTTTCGTCTTGTGTTTTGTCATATGCTTTGTCATCTTTACAGAGGTGCTATCCATGTATTTTTGTGATGTGTGTGGTGACTAGCACAAGCTTGCAAAGTGGTGCATTCGTTAATGCTGATTTCAGGGACTTAGCAATTCCACTAAGTCCTTGGAATGTTTTTATAAATATGCCATATGTTCATATTGTTTCCTAGTGATCCGTGCATCTTTTGAGGGTGATTAGTAAGGATGTTTTGTTATTCTTGTAATGCTCTATCCATCCATGTCTTTGTTTGCAATTATGGAGCAACCTAGCTTGAGTCAATCGAGCTCTACTTTTGCCATTTCGTGAATTTGGGCAGATTGTGTACTTGTTAGTGATTTTGCCGAGGATGTTGTAGTTGATCCGTGCATGCTATGTTGTTGTTCTTGTCATGTCTAGCTTGTATAATGTGTATTCTTGATGGGTGTATGCTTAGATTGTCATGCCTTGCTCTTTAGTGAGTGCATCGAGCTTGTAAACATGCCTACTTGATATCTGATTTGCATGCTCCAGTTTTTCACTAAGTCTGTGATCTGTTTATGTTTTTTGCCATGTTCACTTACTTGCAATTGTATTTTCTGATCCCTTTTGGCTCAAGGTCACTAAGGGATTTTTGTTAGGCTCTTTGAGTAGCTCCATGCCATGCTTTACTTTGCCATGTTCAGGCCCTGTAGCATATAGTTTTCATGCTCCAAAGTGTGCTACCTGATCTAAAATTCCAGACAAGTGTTAATTTCAGTAAGTCTGAGATCTGTTTACCAATTGCACTTTTGCCATTCTTGTTTGAACCTATTAATGAATGAATTGGCCGTAGCTCAGTGTTCATATTTTGTTAAGCTTTATGAATGGATCCCTGCCATGTATTTTTTTGCCATGTTTGGGTGCTGTAGAATAATTATCTTGTTGCATTTAGATGGCTACTTGCTGTTTATCGCAGACCGGTGCCATATTTGTTTTGCTTGCCATTTCCAAACCGTGCATCCGATTCCGGTGTTCTTTATATTGTTTTCAAGCGAAATCATCTCACCTTTCAAGTGGCACACTTGTATTTCCAAGTTGAGGCCAGGTTCAGTCATTCCTTGTCAAATCTTGCATATGCATCACATCTCGCATCCCGCATAGCATACCATGTTTGCATCATGTTGCTTGAGTTGTGCACGTGGTTGATTACTATGTTGTTTGCTTCTTTCCGACGTTGCTTCTTCGGGTTAGTTCCGATAACGTCGCATTTGTGAGGATCCGTTCAACTTCATCCGTTTGTCTTCTTCATGGGCTCGTTCTTCTTCCTTGCGGGATCTCAGGCAAGATGATCATACCCTCGAAATCACTTCTATCTTTGCTTGCTAGATGCTCGCTCTTTTGCTATGCCTATGCTGCGATACCTACCACTTGCTTATCATGCCTCCCATATTGTTGAACCAAGCCCTAACCCACCTTGTCCTAGCAAACCGTTGTTTGGCTATGTCACCGCTTTGCTCAGCCCCTCTTATAGCATTGTTAGTTGTAGGTGAAGATTGAAGTTTGTTCCTTGTTGGAACATGGAGATGTTGTTCCTTGTTGGAACATGTTTACTTGTTGGGATATCACAATATCTCTTATTTAATTAATGCATCTATATACTTGGTAAAGGGTGGAAGGCTCGGCCTCTCGCCTAGTGTTTTGTTCCACTCTTGCCACCCTAGTTTCCGTCATATCGGTGTTATGTTCCCGGATTTTGCGTTCCTTACGCGGTTGGGTGATAATGGGAACCCCTTGATAGTCCGCCTTGAATAAAACTCCTCCAGCAATGCCCAACCTTGGTTTTATCATTTGCCACCTAGCCTTTTTCCCTTGGGTTTCGCGGACTCAAGGGTCATCTTTATTTTAAACCCCCGGGCCAGTGCTTCTCTAAGCGTTGGTCCAACCTAGAGCATCGTGCGGGGCTGTCCCTTGGCAACTTGGGTTATGTTGGCTCCCGTACGCTTAGCTTGTCCGGTGTGCCCTGAGAATGATATATGTGCAGCTCCTATCGGGATTTGTCGGCACAGCGGGTGGTGTTGCTAGACTTGTTTTACCATTGCCGGAGTTGTCTTGTGGAACCGGGATGCCGAGTCTGATCGGAATGTCTCGGGAGAAGGTATATCCTTCGTTGACCGTGAGAGCTTGTCATGGGCTAAGTTGGGACTCCCCTGCAGGGATTTGAACTTTCGAAAGTCGTGCCCGTGGTTATGGGCAGATGGGAATTTGTTAATGTCCGGTTGTAGATAACTTGAACCTAAACTTAATTAAAATGAATCAACTGTGTGTGTTACCGTGATGGTCTCTTCTCGGCGGAGTCCGGGAAGTGAACACGGTGTTGGAGTAATGCTTGCGCAGGTTGTTCTCTAGTTATTCGTTCGTGCTTTGCCTTCTCTTCTCGCTCTCTCTTTTGCGAACAGGTTAGCCACCATATATGCTAGTCGCTTGCTGCAGCTCCACATATTTACCTTGCCTTACCTATAAGCTTAAATAGTCTTGATCGCAAGGGTGCGAGATTGCTGAGTCCCTGTGGCTCATAGATTACTTCCAAACCAGATGCAGGGCCTGATGACTCCATTCCAGATGACGCGCTTGAGCTCAAGTGGGAGTTCGATGAGGACTCACGCCGTTACTATGTGTCTTTCCCTGATGATCAGTAGTGGTGCCCAGTTGGGGCGATCGGGACCGTGTCGCATGTTGGGTTGATCTTTTATTTTGGGCACCGTAGTCGGGCCATGAGTGATTGGATGATGTAATGCTATTTATGTACTTTTTTTGACATGGCGAGTGTAAGCCAACTATGTACCTTTCCCTTTTATTATCTATATTACATGGGATGTTGTGAAGATTACCTTACTTGCGACATTGCTTTCAATGCGGTTATGCCTCTAAGTCGTGCTTCGACATGTAGGAGATATAGCCGCATCTAGGGCGTTACAAGTGCTACATCCATGGCTCGCGTTCATATATTGTGTGAAAGTTGAAAGAGTTTGAAAAGGCTAAGTATGAAACAATTGCTTGGCTTGTCATCGGGGTTGTGCATGATGGGAGCATTTTGTGTGACGAAAATGAAGCATGGAAAAACTATATGATTTTGTAGGGATAAACTTTCTTTGGCTATGTTATTTTGATAAGACATGATTGCTTGGTTAGCATGCTTGAAGTTTTATTATTTTTATGTCAATATTAAACTTTTGTCTAGAATCTTTTGGATCTAGACATTCATGCCGCAATAAAGGGAATTACATTGAAAATTATGTTAGGTAGCATTCCACATCAAAAAAATTATTTTTATCATTTACCTACTCGAGGACGACCAGGAATTAAGCTTGGGGATGCTGGTACGTCTCCAATGTATCTATAATTTTTTATTGTTCCAAGCTATTACATTATCTGTTTTCGATGTTTAATGGGCTTTAATATACTCTTTTATACTCTCTCTGTCCCATAATATAAGAGTGTTTTTAGCACTACACTAGTGTCAAAAACGTTCTTATATTATGGGACGGAGGGAGTATTATTTTTGGGACTAACCTATTAACCGAAGGCCCAGTGCAAATGGTTGTTTTTTTTGCCTATTTCAGTGTTTCGCAGAAAAGGAGTATCAAATGGAACCAAACCTTCGCGGGGATCTTCCTTGGAACAAACGCAATCTAGGAGACTTGGAGTGGAAGTCAGAGACGCAACGAGACAACCACGAGGCGGGAGGGCGCTCCCCCACCCTCGTGGGACCCTCGTAGCTCCACCAACCTACTTTTTTCACCTATATATATACTCTTATACCCTGAAAACATCCAGGAGAGCCACGAAACCACTTTTCCACCGCCGCAACCTTCAGTACCCATGAGATCCCATCTTGGGGCCTTTTCCGGCGATCTGCCGGAGGGAGATTCGATCACGGAGGGCTTCTACATCAACACCATAGCCTCTCCGATGATGTGTGAGTAGTTTACCACAGACCTTCGGGTCCATAGTTATTAGCTAGATGGCTTCTTCTCTCTCTTTAGTTCTCAATACAAAGTTCTCCTCGATGTTCTTGGAGATCTATTCGATGTAATACTTTTTGCGGTGTGTTTGCCGAGATCCGATGAATTGTGGGTTTATGATCAAGATTATCTATGAACAATATTTGATTCTTCTCTGAATTCTTATATGCATGATTTGATATCTTTGCAAGTCTCTTCAAATTATCGGTTTAGTTTGGCCTACTAGATTGATCTTTCTTGCAATGGGAGAAGTGCTTAGCTTTGGGTTCAATCTTGCGGTGCTCGATCCCAGTAACAGAAAGGGAACCGACACATATAGTATTGTTGTCATCAAGGATAAAAAGATGGCTTTTATATCATATTGCTTGAGTTTATCCCGCTACATCATGTCATCTTGCTTAATGTGTTACTCTATTCTTATGAACTTAATACTCTAGATGCATGATGGATAGCGGTCGATGTGTGGAGTAATAGTAGTAGATGCAGAATCGTTTCAGTCTACTTGACACGGACGTGATGCCTATGTTCATGATCATGCCTACATATTCTCATAACTATGCGCTTTTCTATCAATTGCTTGGTAGTAATTTGTTCACCCACCGTAATATATGCTATCTTGAGAGAAGCCACTAGTGAAACCTATGGCCCTTGGGTCTACTTTACATCATATAAGTTTCCGATCTATAATTCTAGTTTACTATTTATTTTGCAATCTTTACTTTTCAATCTATACAACAAAAATACCAAAAATATTTATCTTATTATCTTTATCAGATCTCACTTTTGTAAGTGGCCATGAAGGGATTGACAACCCCTTTATTGCGTTGGTTGCAAGGTTCTTGCTTGTTTGTGCAGGTACTAGGCGATTTGCGTGTAGTCTCCTACTAGATTGATACCTTGGTTCTAAAAAATTGAGGGAAATACTTACACTACTTTGTTTCATCACCCTTTCCTCTTCAAGGGAAAACCAATGCATGCTCAAGAGGTAGCAGGGCCTCATAAGTTCAGAAATAACATTGTTCACCTGGAGTTTGCCGGTGGATTGAAAAACCCTGAGGTTTGGGATGTAATCAGGAAAGCAAAGGTATCACCAAAAGTTAAAATTTTCAATTGGCGAGTGATGAAGGATTCAATACCACGTGCCGAAATTCTGGCTAAAAGGCATGTTGGTGATTCCGGACAGTGTCTATTGTGCATGTTGGGTTTTGAGGATTCAAATCATATGCTTTTTACATGTCAACGTGCTAAGAAAATTTGGAAAGAGTTGGGGCTGAAAGATGAACTGGAGAAGGCTTTAAGTACGGATAATGCTGGGGCCATTGTGCTCGAGGAGTTTCTAAAAAACATCCATGCAGTGCCCTTGTCCCTAGAGATCAGTATTCGCGAGCTAGTTCTCAATACGGCCTGGTTCATATGGTGGGAAAGACGACAATTAACACATGGTGAAAAGGTGCAACCTATCATGCAAGTTGTAATGTCTATTAGTGCACTTGAATACGCGAGGAGGATGAAGAAAACAATATCTAATTCGAGGGTGTGTTGAAAGAGACCACCTGAAGGCATATATATGGTTAATATTGATCATTCTAGTTTCACCCCTTATGTGTAGGGTTTATCTCTTCTTATTCGAGTACTCGTATGATAGTTGGTTTACACGTGCTTATTGCTTGACGCAACCTCACCACTTAACCATATCCAACCCATTAAGTATTTTTAGTCGTGATATCCTTGGTAATGTTATTTCTGAGTCTCAATCACTCACGGATACTCCCACAAGACCAGATGCAGGTACAGGTAAAGCGATGCTTTCATGTGAGCATGATATTTTTCTATTTGGAGTTGAGTTCCTCTTCTTCCACGATGATCATAGGGTGGGTTCCCGGTTGGTAGCCTGAAATTAGCAGGGTGGAAGTTGCTTTATTTGTTTGGGGCCTCTTCAAGCCAATTGGCATCTTATCTGTACCCGGATCCTGTCTTATTGTATGATGATCGTTATGGATTGGTGGTTTATGATACTTATGTTGTTCTTTACCCTATGTTGTGGAGAGTGTAAGCCAACTTAACGCATGTATTCTCATCTATTCGTTTGATATTTTATTTGTTTTGATGTCCACCTTGTTACCGACATGTGACACTGATACGTCCATTTTGCATCATGCTTTTATATCCATATTTATTGCATTATGGGCTATTATTACACATAATGTCCCAATACTTATGCCTATTCTCTCTTATTTTACAAGGTTTAGATGAAGAGGGAGAATGCCGACAGCTGGAATTCTGGGCTGGAAAAGGAGCAAATATTAGAGACCTATTCTGCACAACTCCAAAAGTCCTGAAACTTCACGGGAGCACGTTTTGGAATATATAAAAAATACTGGCGAAAGAATTAACCAGAGGGGCCCACACCCTAGCCACGAGGGTGGGGGGCGCGCCCAACCCCCTGGGCGCGCCCCCTGTCTCGTGGCCCCCCTGGCAGGCCTCCGGTGCCCATCTTCTGCTATATGAAGTCGTTCCTTCGAGAAAAAATCAGAAGCAAGCTCACAGGACGAAACTCCGCCGCCATGAGGAGGAACCTTGGCGGAACCAATCTAGGGCTCCGGTGGAGCTGTTCTAGCGGGGAAACATCCCTCCGGGAGGGGGAAATCATCACCATCGTCATTGTCGGTGTCAAAACCGGCGGATCTCGGGTAGGGGTTCCCGAACTGTGCGTCTGAGGTTGATGGTAACAGGAGACAGGGAACACAATGTTTACCCAGGTTCGGGCCCTCTTGAGGGAGGTAAAACCCTACGTCCTGCTAGATTAATATTGATGAGAGTAGGGGTTACAAGAGTTGGTCTACCATGAGATCGTAATGGCTAAAGCCCTAGAAGTCTAGCCTATCTGATTATGATTGTCCTGTCCTACGGACTAAGCCCTCCGGTTTATATAGACACTGAGGGGGACTAGGGTTGTACAAAGTCGGTTACAGAGAAAGGAATCTTCATATTGGGACGCCATGCTTTCCTTCCATGCCAAGGAGAGTTCCATCTGGACACAGGTGAGAGTCTTCGGTCTTGCATCTTCACAGTCCATCAGTCTGGCCCACGTACCATAGTCCAGACGCCTGAGGACCCCCTAATCCAGGACTCCCTCAGTTGCCCCTGAACCAGGCTTCAATGATGAGGTGTCCGGTGCGGAGATTGTCTTCGACATTGCAAGGTGGGTTCCTTTCCCGAGTACTCCAACACAGTCTTCAAACAACGAACATGTCCAGATCTGCAAAACAAGTACCACACACCACTGCAGAGAGTATAATGTTTCATGAGTCCCATCTGCTGACAACTTTTTGTAACGTGACATCACGTCCCTACCCGGTTATTATTTCAAACCGTTTTTCGGCCTGCCGCTCCATATGCGGTTTTATTGGCACGTCTTGTCAAAGCAAAGATCGTGTCCCCTTATTGCGGGATCCTCATCAATACGGGTATGGGTAATCCAACCGTGCCGCCCGCACGGCCCCTAGGGAATAAGCGAGTTTCATGGCGAGTGGGGAGGCATTTGATATTCACTGCCTTTATAAGGAGATAGGGATTCATCTCTTCCACCCACGCCTTCTCTCTTTCCACCTACCCACCCTCGAGCTCCAGTGCCCAAGTTCTCATCCTTCCCGCCTGAAGAAAGCACTCCAACCATGTGCGGAGCGCAGGGCAAGTGGATGGCCTCCACCGTCAAGGAGAAGGACATCACCCAACTTCAGGAGGCCAGTTATTTGGCCAGGGAGATCGCCCATCGGCTTGCTGCTAAGGGACAGATCATCCCCACTCCGGAGCCCCATGAGAGGGTCGTGTTGATCCCTCACTTCATCCACGGGCTAGGATTTCCTCTCCACCCATTCATCTATAGACTCATGTTCTAGTATGGGTTGGATTTCCATGATCTGGCCCCCAAATCCTTCCTCACCATCTCGGCACTTATCATTGTGTGCGAGTCCTTTCTCCGCATCCCTCCTACTTTGGACTATGGCTGAAGACCTTCAATGTGAAGCGAAGGTGGTGGGCAGCGAACACACAGAATGCGGAGGCGCCATGGTGAGCAAAATGTCCAACGCCCCGTGGCCCAAAGGCACCTTCGTGGAGACCGTCAAGGGGTGGCAGAAGCTGTGGTTCTACGTCACCGAGCCCCGTGACGCTGCCTGGGCCATGGCTCCCGAATTCAAGTCCGGAGCCCCAATGCAGCTTACCTCCTGGCAGGAGAAGGGCCTGGATTGGTCTTCGTCGGAAGAGTTGACTGCGCTTCAGACGCGCATCAGGAGCATGATGGACAAGAATGTCAAGCTCGTCGATGTGATTCAGGTGATGCTAATTCATCGGATCCTTCCATGCCAAAACCAGGCTTGCCATCTATGGGAGTTCAATCCGGCCAAGCACAAGACCCTGCGACAATTCTTTGGAACTACGCACGAGGACATCTGGAAGGTGCTCTTCAAGGCCAATGAGACGTGGCTGGAGACAACTGAGGACTGCGGGCACGACCTGGCCCATCCTGCCAGTTCGGTAAGTATTATATGCTTCAAGGCGTATCTCTTTCTGGCTTGCCCAAGGAGGATGTCCCAACCTCCCTATTTTGCCTTTTCAGGGCTGGACAAAGAAGGCGAAGAGGATTCGGTGTTCAGCTCCGCTGTCCGAGGAACCAACCATCCCGCTTTTGACGAAGATGCTGGTTCCGGCGCCCTATGTGGCGCCGGAGAAGAAGGCCAAGAAGAAGGCCAAGGGGACCAGAGGAGGCCTCCATCCCAAGGGTACTTCGGATGCGGCGTCCTAAGATGCCGAAACTCACTCCACCGCCGAGGACAATGAGGAGGAAGAAAACACTTTCCCCCTCCCCGAGGAGGAAAAGAAGAGGGCGGCCTCCATAGATCTGGAAGCGGAGGCGTCCAAGAAGGGAAAGGCTTCCCTCGCGGATAGCTCCGCGTGGGACGTCGATAGGAGCCCAGAGCGGCGCCCTCGAAACAAGCCCCTGGCCAAATTGTGAGTATCCGAAGACCCTGAAGAATTCATATATCCTCCTCTTTCACCTCATAATTCTAACATGTTGAATCATGCATTTGCAGTCCGGCTTGTTCCGCCCTCGAGCGATCCTCGTCTTCGGGGAACTCGCTGGATCCGAAGGTGATGGACAGCGGGTCCCTTCCAACGGCCTCCTCTCCCAAGGCTACGGACGACGCCGAGGTGTTGTCCCAAAGGACCCTCGTCTAGGGAGAGACGTAGGAGGCCGTCAAGACGGCGCCAGAGGGCGAGACCTTAGCCGCCGAACACATGGGGGAGCAGATCCCCATGGAGACTGGTGGTGGGGGCCATGTCCAATTTGGGCCCCAGCCAAATGCGGTCCCTGAGACCTATATGGCTCCGGAATCCGGCAAGCAGCCTCCTTCATTGGAAGGAGGTGTGCCCATTCCACCGGCGACCTCTGTCCAACCAGAGGCGCCGGATACCCTACTGGGGGTGCTGCGTAGCGCTTCCATCGTTGAGGAACACCGTACCTTCATGGGCGCAGTGATTGAGAAGATTCAGTCCGTGAAGAGCGGACTGACCGAAGCCTGTGAGAGCCTTCTAACAGGCTTTGAGGTAAGCGTTGTATTTATGTGAAAATAAAGTTACAGTATAGACAGTAGACCCTGAGACTCTGTCTGGTGTTTGGAAAGAAAAGCCGAACAGAGGATCAAATAGCTATTCGCAGGAGACTAATCATATATGTCTTTGTGAATAAGCAGGCGTCATTGCTGGCTGCGACTTCTCATGCTGCCAAAGTCTCCGGACTGAAGCGGAGGCTGGAGCAGACCGAGGAAGAGCTCGGCCATGCGAAAAACCAGCTGGAGGATTCCCAAGGTATGTGATGACCTTGTTTATGTCCGGAAGGGATGAATAATGTAAGCTGACCACAGTGCCATGACATTTATTAGGGGCGGCAACCGAGGTAGAGGCCCTCAAAAAGACGCTGGCCGAGGCCGAGGAGAGAGCGGTGTAGGAAAAGGCCGCCCAAGAAAAGCTTGAGGCCAGGGTTGGTGAGGTCCAGCAGGAGCTCCAGGACGCAGTGAAGAAATGCGAGTCCTTGGAGCGCCAAAATGTGAATCAAGAGTCCAAACTTACTAAGGCCCGCCAAAGCGCACAAGTGGCCTGGGCCGAAGCCCAAGGCACCCACCGGGAGATCCAGGAGGCCAAGAAGACCGCGGCGGGTGAGGATTTTATTACGCAAAGCAAGTATGTGGGCCTGAGGTACATCTTACTGACCCGGATTTGGAGTTCTCCAGGGGCATTTGCGGATTTGCGGCGCAGTGTTTCTGACGCTGTGGAATTCTTCCCGGCCGAAGAGGGGAGCCCAATGGAGAAGCTATTCTGGTCGCAATACCTTGCACCAGAGCATCCGGTGCCCTTTAGCGACCAGCTAAAACAGTTGGTCGAGCTTCATAGGGTGGCCGAACTAGCCATGAAGGATTTAATAATCTGGTTGTGGCCTGCAGAAGCTATACCCGGCAACTACTTCGGCCTCGTGAAGCGGCTGGTCGATGCCTGCCCGCAGCTTGATGCCATCAAGCGGTCGGTCTGCATAGAAGGTGCGCGGATGGCCTTCACCCGCGTCAAGATACAATGGGCGAAGATGGATGCCATCAAGCTCGCGACCGAAGCACCGCACGCAGGCAAAGAGCACCGCATGCCCTAGCGGTATTTTGAAGATGTTCTGAAGGGATCCCGCATTGTGGCGGAGCAATGTGCTAAGGACATTATTTTTGAATGAATACACTCATGCAATCTCGTTCTGTATGATGAAAACAAGGCTTGATATGTAATATAATGCTTTGTTGTTTTGTTTAGTTAAAATTTTATCTCCTATGCGGCCATTTCATCAAATCTGAGAGTTGGCCAGTCGTCGGCTTCAGCCCCACGTAGGTAGTACAGGGGTGTTTAGGATGAATCTAAACACGCTTTATCCAAGAGTTTCGTCCTTAAAGGAGGTGTTTAGCACAACGAATTAGGCAATCGGACTATGTGGCTTTATTACCCTCACTTAGCCATAGGAGTTTGACAATGAAAATATAGGCGCAGCCCCTAGTATCCAGACTAGGGTGTTGTAAACACCTGATCGGATGAGAACCGATTCATCGCATAATGCGGGAAAAATCACTAAAGATTTGCAACCTCTGAAGAGCTGACCGGCTCACGTCGCATCATGACAGTCAGTTTTCGGCTTTTTCTACTGAGGTGCTCATCCAGATAAACCAGGACACAATCGCAGTAGTTCTCCCTTTACTTCCCTAACCGATATAGCGGAATGTAAGGTAGTAAGTACAGGAGCCGTGCAACGCAACTATTGACCAAAGACATGATTCGGAGCCAATGCATATAATGCTAAATTTGGGGTGCCGAACTATACTGTAAAAGTGTTCGGACTTCTTGCCATAGTGTGGGGCGCAATAAAGCCCCTGGCGGATTACAGCGTACCAAGGTGTACGGATGCAAATTAAAATAGCAAAAAATAAAAATAAAGAAGAAGCTAGTGCCACATATGTTGGGTCGCAAACTGTTTCCATTATAATTTTAATTAATACGTGTAGCGACCAGACCTCAAACTGTCCAATCTCTATGCATCAGATCCCTGGATCGGTAATGCTGACATGCACAGTACTTGAAGGATTTATAACAGAGTAGCAATCACACACTTATTACATCGAGTGTCTCAATAGAGAACTTAATACAATAAATATGGCTTAAGGCCATCTAATAACGATAACAGCGGAAGGCTTGGAAGATAGGTGAGTCCATCAACTCCAACGGCATAACTGAGTATAGAACCACGACCTAAAGGCACCTTACTCGTCGTCTGAAAAGTCTGCAACATGAACGTTGCAGCCCGAAATGGGTCAGCACATGGAATATGCTGGCAGGGTAACACATAGAGAATAATGGAAGAATAAAGCTATACTACATGCATATTTGGCTGGTGGAAAGCTATATGGTTACAGTTTTGCATAAAGCCAATTTTTCCCTACTGCAAAGGAATAAATTTTATTTAACTATCATGGTAGTTGTTAAATATTGAGAGTGTAGACACCCTCTCAATCCCAATTAAGCATCAACATTAAAACCCAACAATGTCGGCGTTCTGGGAACGAGGGACCCCAGACTTGCCTGCCTGCGGCCTGCGGCGTGGCTCAAAGGGGGGCCCAGTGCGGCCCATCTTCACCAACACAAACCCAAGACCCTCGCGAGGGGCCAAGCCTCGCGGGGCGAACGACGTAGAGCTTCCTCAGGCGCGGCCTCGTCAAGCTGGCTCACGAGGAGGCGGAGAGATCAAGGCGGGGTACCTCACGAGGTGCTCGTGACGCAAGCCATGACGACCGGGGGCGCCAGGCAGGTGCCAGCCCGCGCAGCGTCCTCCCTTCCTCTTTGGTGCAAAGGGGGCAAGCGCAACTGCAGAGTACCGAGGCATCAGGCAAAGGTTGCCATTTCGGTGCAACAAGACCAAGACCAGGAGGACTACGAGACGGAGGTCACCGTGGAGCCCAAGACGGCGTCATCACCAGAGCTTTGCGCAGGTGAAGACTACTTTTGTCAGGATAGTTGATACTAGCTGCCCCCCTTCAAATTAGCCTGCCATTGTTGGCTCCCTTCCCGCTCGATATTTGGGAAGAGGACCAGGGCCTCTATAAATAGGACCAGCCACCCACAGGGAAGAGGAGAGAGGGATCGAAGGATAGAGAAGATCAGGTAGAGAGAGAGAGAAGGGTGACTGAGCTCCTCCCAGCAGTTCATCGCCCCAGCCAAGAACAGACCCTCGTGAGGTTGTTCTACCTTGTATTGTTCATCATCATCAGCCCAAGAGGCAATCCACCACACCACACACTGGAGTAGGGTATTACACCACAACGGTGGCCCGAACCAGTATAAACCCTGCGTCTCTTGTGTTGTTCTTTCCTTAGTTTAGATCCTAGCAAGGCGGGGGGGTGCAGGTAGGTAGGAGGCAAAATCTCCACGCGCGCCCCAGTGTTCGAACCTCAAGGGTCTGCCGGAACCCGAAATCCGACATTTGGCGCGCCAGGTAGGGGTGCGCCGGGATTCGTCGTCCACCACCCCGTTCTCCTCCGACCATCACGCCCATGTCTGACGCTCGTTGGGCCCGCGCTGAGCGCCGGGCCGTGCTCACTTCCCACGTCGCCCAGACGGCCCCTATCGGCGGGCGACCTTGCCGTTCCCCGTCACCTGCCGTTAACGCTGCCACCGGCCCGGCGGGGGACGAGCATCAAGCATTGTCCCAGCATCCGTCCGTGCGGCAAGACGGCCGCACCGCAACTCCCTTGGTCACCCCAGCTGGTTCTTCGTCCCGCACGCTCCGCGTGCCCATGGAGGCTCGTGATGCACTCCTCGCGGCGAACGAGCTCCTGCGCTACCGTCCCGTCGACGACGTCTACGAAGAATGGCTCGACCGCGTCGCCGAGCTCGTCCACGCCACAGGGGGCTCTCCTGCGCCGTCCGTTCCGCTGCACCGCACCCCGCCCCGCGCGGGCAGTGAAGCCCCGGCGGCGCCCCGGCCGCCTCCTCCTCAGGAAGGCGCCATGGCTCCAAGGCGCGTGGCCCCTGGGCGGAACCCACTCCGTCAGGCGCCAGCGCAGCAAGAACAGAGCTGTCAAGAAGTCCCTCGCCCGCAGGAAGCTGCCCAGGCGCTCCCTACTCCAGCACGTCGCGACCATGCTCGTGCTCCCGCGCGTCAAGACCCCGCGCTGCTCCCAGCTGCAGCGCATGGGGACATGCAAGACCAAGTTCCCCATCATCCAAGGCCTCCCGTGGCCACAGCAGGCTGCCGCGCCTTCACCGCCGAGCTACGCAATGTCGCATGGCCCGGCAAGTTCAAGCCAGACCTGCCTCCTCGCTACGACGGCACGGCTGACCCTGCGGAGTTCCTCCAGCTCTACGAGCTAGGCATCGAAGTTGCCAATGGAGACGAGAAGGTCATGGCGAACTGGTTCCCCATGGCACTCAAGGACGGGGCCCGCACCTGGCTCCTGAACCTGGCTCCAGGCACAATCTCCTCCTGGGACGAGATGCGCACCCGCTTCATCGCCAACTTCCAAGGCACTCGCGACCGGCCACCCGCCATGAGCGACATGCGCCGCATCAAGCAACAGCCCGGGCAGACCCTACAGAAGTACATCCAGCACTTTAACAACGCGCGCCTCAAGATTCCCAAGGTGACCGAGGAGGCCATCATCTCGGCCTTCTCCGACGGCGTGCGCGACGTTAAGATGAAGGAGGAGCTGGCGATGCATGAAGACATGTGCACTTCGTTGGAACCGTTCAACCTGGCAACCAAGTGCGCCAGGGCCGAGGAAGGGCGTATCTCCCTCCTCGAGCTGCCTGCCGCAGACCAAGAAGAGAAGAAGCCCAAGGCCAAGGATGTGAAGCGCAAGGGGGCTGTCGTGCTCGCGGCAGAACCAGACACCAAGCGGGGCAGAGATCAGCCCGATCCTTCCAAGGGCAGCCGGTACTGTGTGTACCACGACCTCCACACCCACAACACCAACGAATGTCAAGAGCTCCGAGCCGTGCGAGAAGGAAGGATCGGCCGTCGCCCTGACCGCAGTGACCGGGGCAACGGCCGAGGAGGAGGAAGGAGCGCAGGACGCTGGGAAGACCGTGGCCCGCGCCAAGAGTGGCGCGATCAACCTCGCGAGGATCGCTGGCAAGACCCGCCTCGCGAGGGAGGCTGGAGGGATCAGCCTCGCAAAGGAGACTGGAGGGATCAGCCTCGCGAGGATCGCCCGCAAGGAAACGCAGGCCTCCCACCGCTGCCGCCGCAGCCAAGGAGAAACGAGGACCGCCACCAGGACAAGGGGGCTGGGGGCTTCCAAGAGCCGCGCGCGATCGCCTGCATCCTGGGCGGGGCACAAGCCCCAGCCTGTCAGCGCATCTTCAAGCAGTTCGCCCGCGAAGTGAACGCAGTCCTCCCCAGGCTCGAAGCCACACACCCTCTCAGGTGGTCGGTGTGCACCATCATGTTCAGCTCAGCAGATCAGCTCAAGTGTGCGGCTACAGCCGGAGTCCTCCCGATGCTTTGTTCCCCAATCATCAACAATGTGGTGGTCACCAAGACCCTCATCGATGGTGGGGCAGGGCTCAACGTCCTGTCCGTGGAAACATTCAACAACCTCCAAGTGCCCTACAGCCAGCTTCAGCCAACCAAGCCTTTCTCCGGTGTCACCGACGGCTCCACGGTCCCGATTGGGCAGGTCCGCCTCCCTGTCACCTTCGGGGCACGCGACAACTACCGCACCGAGCTCATCGACTTCGACGTCGCTCACATTTGCCTGTCGTACAACGCCATCCTTGGGTACCCAGCGCTAGCCAAGTTCATGGTCGTAACTCACCACGGCTACAACGTCCTCAAGATGCCAGGAAGCGGCGGAGTCATCACGATGCCATGTGAAGAGAAGGACGCGGTGTGTTCCCTGGAACGAGCCTTTCAGGCCGCGTACCTGGAAGACCCGGATCGTGGAAGCAGGAGGCCTCCTGAGACCGCCCCTAAGAAGAAGAAGACATCGTCCGGCCCGACCACTCAGGAGGCAGGCACCTCTGGGCCCGCGCCTGCCCAGCGGGAACCTCCTTCCATCACATAGGGAAGCGCGCCCGGCGCCCTCCTTAGGCAGGGCTCGGGGGCTCTCCCCTGGAGGGCCACCGACCTAGCCAGGGTCATGAGGGAGGCGCTTGGGCACCACCTGGAGGCGTGTTTCGAAGCACGTTTCCCTCAAGAAGGAGCAAGGCAAGGAGATCCAGACCCTCAGGAGTTCGTCAGCAGGGCCATTCAAGAGCTTCAGGAGGCAAGAGTCATGAAAGGCGGCCGCCGCCTACCAGCAGTGGCTCCCCATCCAGGCGAGGATGGTGGGCTGCGCGTCTGCATCAACATACCAGGGCTCAACCGAGTCGCCTCTCTGGAGCGCCTCTGGCCCTCGCGAGTGGGGCTCTGCGGAGGTCCACCCCACAGCTATGTTCGCATGCCTTACGGCTTGCCGAACGCGGCTACCACGTACCAGTGCCTCATGAGGGGCATCATGGAGGCACAAGAGGCCAGGCGTTCCGCGGCCCTGGCGGAGATGGAGATGGTCTGCGAGGAGCCGCCAGCGCCTCCGGAGCATCCCGAGGCCCCTGGGCCTGGGGGCTCGTGAGGATCGGCTCCCGCAGCCCACCGAGTTTTCTACACCAACGCTCCTTCGTCCTCAACATCATCGGGTGACATCTTTTCAAGTTTTATTTCCAGCTGGGAGCGCCCCCCCAGGGCTGCATTATTCCCAGGCCGCGTGGGTCCGTCCCTGCGGCATGTATCCCTTTTTATTCCATGTTGCTAGCTTACCCTGTTGGGGGCGCCCCTCGGGCTACATGATCCCCAAGCCGCTCGGGCCAGGCCCAGCGGCATGTATCCCATTTGCGTTTATTTCCGATCATGCGTCAGACCCACCATGCTTGATTATTTGATGCCGGTCCACGGCACCTCTTCTTCTCCATGCCGACCACTTGCACGTTAAGGGGGGGGGGTCCTGAGCATCGCGACTCATGGCTCTTACTGGCTCTCCAGCCCTCACCCTCTGGCCTTGTCCATGGCATCGCGACCTGGCATACCAGCGACGGCTGAGACCAGCTCGAGGGCCGGGACCCGAGGACGTAGAGTGCCGACATCTAACCAAATTTGGAGGGACACATCACAAGATAAGGCCCAGTGCCAGGCGCAACCCGCCTAGAGGTAGGGCCCCGTGAGTCCCGTGCTGGCTCACGGGTGCCCAGATACACCTCGCCAGGCCCTACCATGCCAGCCACGTGTCAGGGCAGGGCTGTACACGCCCCGGGGGCTCCTCCCGGAGGGGGCCCCCTCCCATGTACCAGTGGAAGCACCATGCTCCGCGCTGGCTGACGACACTGCCGAGGAGCGGCTATGCCCGTACACATACAGTAGCGCTATGCTCCGCATTGGTGATAAACAACTGAGGGTGGCCCCCGGGCCGCACCAACCTCAGGGAGCCCAGAGCTCAATGTCTAGCCTCATTGTAACGCCTCCCCTCGGGAGTGCCGCGCGAGGGCGCTAGGCACGGGGGCTGCGCTTGAGCCACACCCAGACGCACGCCGCTCAGCCAGGTCCCCCCGGGCCTGGTTCGTCACGCGTCTCTCCCCGAGCGGAGCCAAGGTACGAAGGCTGTTTGACCGTCAAGGGGGACTCCTGAGCATCGCGACTCAGGAGCCTAACTGGTCACGTAGCCCCTCACTCCATGGCCCCGTCCTGGTTTCCGGTCGGGACCAACGCTGGGTGAGGTACGCGCGTTGCCGGGCTCTGCAGACGTAGAACGATAGATCCACACGCATCACACCTCCCTACTTGCTGTTCATGCGCCAAGGGGGACTCCTGAGCATCGCGACTCAGGAGCCTAACTTGTCACGTGTCCCCTCACTCCTTGGCCCCGTCCTGGTTTCCGGTCGGGACCAATGCTGGGTGAGGCATGCACGGGGCCGGGCTATGCCGGTGTAGAACATAAGCAAGTAGGAAGGAAAGGCACAAATTTCAAGGAATACAAAAGCAAATATTATAGTCCAGACTGTTATCTCAATGCCAAACGCAAGTTTAAATGCCTCCTCGAGGCATGATACATGTGCAGGAATTAAAGGCAGGACAGGAGCCGCGACGGAGTCGCTTGTTGGCGATGGAGCAGCGCGGATTGGGTACGCCTCACGGAGCGGTGGGGTCGGCAGCGCCTTGCTTCGGCTTAGTGCTGAAGGCCCGGAACTTCCCCAACAGGGCCTCTGCGCGACCCTTCACGGCCACGGCAGCGGCAGCGGCACGCTCGCCGCTCACTGGCTCCAGCAGGCTGTCGAGGTCGACACCGGGATCGCGAAGGTAGATGTGGGTGAGGACCCGCGTCATTGCTGCAGAAGACAGGACACGCGCCTCGGCCTCGGCCGCGGGGCCAAGGCCAAGGGCGACATCTTCAAGAGCGTGAACCAGGAAGGGAAGCAGCTTTGCGGGGCCGTCCTTGGCGCCAGCCAGTGGGCTCTTCAGGCCGCTGTCGTAAAGCGTCCTCAATGAGGAGCGAGCCCTCGCCTCCATCTCCTCGAAGGCCACGCGGTCCTCGGCAAGAACCAGGGCCTCGTCGTCCAGCTTGGCCTTCCTCGCCCCCAACTCCTGCTCCAGCGCACCTAGGTGGTCGCGGCGTTTCTTGAGCTTGACCTCCCTCTCCTTGAGAGCCGCCTCGCGGGCCTTCACGCCCTCTTCCTGCTCTTGGCGAAGGCGGACCTTGTTCGCGAGCTGGTCCCGCAAACCTTGCAGTTCGCCCTCCAGCGCCTTGCAACGGCCACGGACATCGACCACCTCCCCCAGGGCTGCATCACGAGCAGCCTTCGCCTCAAGGACGGCCTGCTTCTCCTCGTCGCACGCCGTCGAGGCCTGGACCAGCGCCGCCCGAATCGAAGCGTCGGAGCGAACCCATCCTGAAGCCAGCTCCAAGCGCCCGGCCACCAAGCAGGGGTCGGCGCCAAGAAGATCCTGACGCAGTCGGTCCAGCTCAGCAACAACACGATCCAGAATGGCAGAAGGAGTCAGAGAGACAGCAGCCGGTGGAGTAGGAGGAGAAGGCGGCAGCGCGGCCACAGCATCCTGAGGCGGAGTCTGCCACGCCCCGACAGTCGAAGTGGCGGCGGCACGCAAGAGCACCTCGGGAGCCACTTGGGCCGTGGGGGCTGAGCTCGCCCCAGCCGGCTCAGCCAGGCCTCGCAAGGACGACCGGGCAGGAGAAGCCTGTGCGTCGTGGTCACCCTCCTCCGCGGGCAGAAGCGCTGCCACGGATGGAACCTCGGGAGCCCCCTTCGGCTTCTTTGCGGCGGGCGCCAGCCTATCCAAGAGATGCGGACGTCAAGCTTCAGAAGCAGAGCAAGAGATAAAGACAAGAATCGAACACTTACGGGTCATCGCCAGTGAGCTCAAGCAGCCTCCGGCCAAATTCGAAGCCTGAAAGCCAGCTGGAAGGGTCAACCTCGGGAAGCTTGGAGGCGGAAGGCGCATCTGCGGTCCGCCCCGGGGCCGGGGCAGACCCGCGGAAGATCAGCCCGGTCCTGTCCTTCTTAGGGATCGGGGGTGAGCTCCCGCCGTCCTGCTCGTCGTTGTCCTCGTCGTCGTCTTCATCGTCATCCTCGTCGCCATCGCTCGGAGAGAGGCGGAGAACGCAGGACCGGTGCCGGGGGAGGGGAGCCCTCGACTCTCCGTCAGTCGCCTCGGAGTCAGGCCCTTTTCCCCGCTCCCCTCCTTCCTCCTCTTCGCTGGAGTCGTCGGAGGGCACGTCCACCGGTTCCTCGGGAGTTTCCAAGGGCACGGGCCCATCCCCGTTGAAGACGGGCATGGACTCCACTACCTGCTCCCAGTCGTCGCGGAGGAACAAGGGCGTAGGAGCGCCCGCCAACCTTGCCACATCGCCCCCGACCAGAGATTGGAGGACCACAGCCAGATCTCCGTCGGCTAAGGCCGCGGGGCTCGGACGGGGCCTCCACATCGGAAGTGAGTACTGACGAAGCGGAGCCAGCTGGTGCTCCAGGAATTCCCTCAGCAGCAACACGCCGGTCAGCTTCGCCGCCGCCATGTTGGCCGGCCTCAGATCCGCGTCCATCTTCTCCAACATCAGCTTCGCGCGGGGGTCCGTGAGCTCCGCTCAACCCCAATCGCTGGAGCTCGTGGGCTGCTCCATGGGCAAGATCAGCCGAGGGTGGATGCGCCCAGCATCCACCAAGACCCACTTGCTCCTGAAGCCCTCAATCCTTTTCCCGGGGTTCGAAATGGCAATGGCGCCACCATACGCGACGAAGCTTGCGCACGCGGAAGCAGTACCACGAGAGGTCCGGAGGTAGAAGTAGTGGCGCAGCAAGGCCACTGAAGGCTGCACCCCTACGTGAGCCTCGCAGTAATAGGCAAAGATCGCCAGGAGAAGGACGGAGTTGGGGTGGAGATGCAGGGCTTGTAGCTTATAGTGGCGGAGGACAGAGAAGAAGAACTCGGAGAAGGGATGCACGAAGCCAGCAGCAATGGCACTTACGAAGAGCGGATAGAAAGTGCTCCCTTGACCCTCAGGGGTGGCGGAGCCGGCTTTGAACACCTTCGCCCGGTTGACGCCCCGCGTCGTCGCCATCCGGCGCAACCGGGCGAGGCTCGCCTCCGACACATTCGGCGGATCCAGGGCAGACGAGTACCAAGCTACGGTCGGGGACTGACGAGGCGCCATGGCTTCCTAGGTCACACGGTCGGAGCGGATCTGGAAATTTTGGAGGAAGGAAGGAGAGGCGCAAGAAAGGGGATCTGAGCAGCAACCGGGGAAAGCAAGAAGCAAAGCCTAGGTGGATGCCGCTCCTTTATCAACTTGCGCGGTTGCTAAGGCGCCCACGACCAATCAACCGCCACGCGGAGCCCAAGGCCGCAGGCTGTTAGGGCCCGCGGCGCTTCGCTCTTGTCCTTCCGCCTCCCTTCACGGCCAAGTCTGGGCGTGCGTTGGGCCTGGGGTCTACTGTCGGCGTTCTGGGAATGGGGGTCCCCAAACTTGCCTGCCTGTGGCCTGCGGCGTGGCTCAAAGGGGGGCCCAGCGCGGCCCATCTTCACCAACACAAACCCAAGACCCTCACGAGGGGCCAAGCCTCGCGGGGCAGACGACCCGGAGCTTCCTCAGGCGCGGCCTCGTCAGGCTGGCTCACGAGGAGGCAGAGAGATCAAGGCGGGGTACCTCACGAGGTGCCCGTGACGCAAGCCATGACGACCAGGGGCGCCAGGCGGGTGCCAGCCCGCGCAGCGTCCTCCCTTCCTCTTTGGTGTAAAGGGGGCAAGCATAGCCACGGTGTACCGAGGAATCAGGCAAAGGTTGCCATTTTGGTGCAACGAGACCAAGACCAGGAGGACTCCGAGACGGAGGTCACCGTGGAGCCCAAGACGGCGTCATCACCAGAGCTTTGCGCAGGCGAAGACTACTTTTGTCAGGATAGTTGATACTAGCTGCCCCCCTTCAAATTAGCCCGCCATTGTTGGCTCCCTTCCCGCTCGATATTTGGGAAGAGGACCAAGGCCTCTATAAATAGGACCAGCCACCCACAGGGAAGAGGAGAGAGGGATCGAAGGATAGAGAAGATCAGGTAGAGAGAGAGAAGGGTGACTGAGATCCTCCCAGCAGTTCATTACCCCAGCCAAGAACATACCCTTGTGAGGTTGTTCTACCTTGTATTGTCCATCATCATCAGCCCAAGAGGCAATCCACCACACCACACACTGGAGAAGGGTATTACACCACAACGGTGGCCCGAACCAGTATAAACCCTGCGTCTCTTGTGTTGTTCTTTCCTTAGTTTAGATCCTAGCAAGGC